>NW_007841689.1:0-708 GCF_000696425.1 Galeopterus variegatus
GGCCAGGAGAGTGAAGGGGCTTACAAGATGCCAATCAGGATGAAGGAAGTTGGCAGGGGAGGTCATACCTAGAAATACTTCTCAGAAGTATTGGCTCCCAGGAGACAGTGGAACAGTGCCCTCAAAATTGGGTAATGATTTTTGACTTAGAATTCTATACCCTGCCAAACTACCTGAAGTATGAGAGCAGAATAGGAAGATATGCAAGGATTTAAGACTTTACTCCCAGCCACAGTGCTAGTGGAAGTTACTAGAAGATAAACTCTAGCAAAACAAGGGAGAAAACAAAGTCTGGCTTGAGACTTTTGATGTATGAATATCTGAATATAGCCAACTGGAATTGCAGCAAAGAGAAATATCAGGATGATACTTGTACAGAAGGTTAAGAGAAACTAAATCAAGAAATTCAGAAAATCTAAGAAAATTTCACATAAAGGTTACATACTTAGGAGATGATGCCTTCTGAGATTGTTCTTTTTTCTTAAGAAATGGACAGTCCCACCCAGAAGTGAGCTAAAATGTGTCCCAAAATGAGCATGTAAAAAAAAAAAAAAAAAGAGGACAATTTGACGGGAGTGGCACTGTCCACTGGACCCAGTGTGACAGTGGCCCTATATATGGAGGCAATTGTAATCTTGGTGCACTATTTGGCTCTGAATGTCACATACCCAGTCATAATTTATTTGTACTTTGATTCTAAAATTGAAA
>NW_007841690.1:0-708 GCF_000696425.1 Galeopterus variegatus
TATGAACAACAACAAGAAAAACAATGAGATACCACCTCACTCTAGATAGACTGGCTATGATGAAACAGACAAAAGAAAACTAGTGTTCGTGAGGATGTGGAGAAAAGGGAATACTTGTGTGTTGTCGGTAGGAATGTAAATTAGTACAGACATTATGGAAAACAGTATGGAGGTTCCTCAAAAAATTAAAAATAGAACTACCACAGCTGCTTAGCTCAGTTGGTTAGAGTATGGTGCTGATAACACCAAGGTTCAGGGTTAGATCCCTATACCAGCCAGTCACCAAAAAATATAAAAAAAGAACTTCATATGATTCAGCAATCCTACTACTTACTATGGACCCAAAGGAAATGTATTTGACATGTCAAAGAGCGATTGGCACTCCCATGTTTACCGCAGCATTATCTGTAACAGCCCAGATATGGAATCAAGCTATGTGTCCAACAACGGATGAATGGATAAGAAAAATGTGGTCTATATTCACATCAGAATACTACTCAGTACAGAAAAGAAAGAAATCTTGTTATCTGTGGCAACATGGATGGACCTGGAGGACATAACATTAGGTGAAGTTAGCCAGGCACAGAAAGACAAGTACAACATGATCTCACTCACTCGTATGTGGAATCTAAATAAAAGTTGATATCATGGAGGCAGAAAGTAGAACCGTGGTTACCAGGGACTGTGGAAGGGCTGGGAGAAGGGAAG
>NW_007841691.1:0-708 GCF_000696425.1 Galeopterus variegatus
TTGTAGCTTTAATTTGCATTTCCCTGATGATTAGTGATTAGTGATTTAGAGCATTTTTTCATGTCCTTGTTGGTCATTTGTATGTCTTCTTTTGAGAAATGTCCGATCAGGTTCTTTGCCCATATTTTAATTGAGTTTTTTTGCTGTTGAATTGTTTGAGTTCCTTATATATTCTGGTTATTAGCCCCTTGCCTGATGTGCAGTTTGCAAACACTTTCTCCTGTTCTGTAGGTTGTCTATTCACTTTGTTGATAGTGTCCTTTGCTGTGCAGGATCTTTTTAGTTTGATGTAGTGAGATTTGTGTATTTTTGCTTTAGTTGCCTATGTCTTTGTAGTCTTGCTCAAAAAAGCACTGCCCACTCCCATTTTGTGTAGCATTTCTCCTATTTTTTTTCCATAGTAGTTTTATAGTTTTGGATCTTCTTAAATTTATGTCTTTAATCAAATTAGAGTTGATATTTGTGTATAGTGAGAGCTAGGGGTTTTGTTTCAATCTTCTGCATGTGGTTATACAGTTTTCCCAGCACGATTTACTAAAGAGGCTATCTTTACCACACTGTATATTCTTGGCACCTTTGTTGAAAATCAGTTGGCTGTAAATGCGTGGGTTCATTTCTGGGCTCTCTATTCTGTCCCATTGGTCTATTTGTCTAGTTTTATGCCTGTACCATGCTCTTTTGGTTACTATAATTTTCTTTTTTTTTTTT
>NW_007841692.1:0-708 GCF_000696425.1 Galeopterus variegatus
TGATGTCAGTGTAATGGTGACTTTGGAGTACTGGTGATATCAGAATAGTGTGATGTGAGAATAGTGCTAATGTTGGAATAATGCTAATGTCATAGTAATGCAGATGTCAGAAGATAGCAGATGTCAGAATAGTGCAGAAGTCAGAAATTGTGCTGATGAAAGAGAAGTGCAGATGTCATAATGGTGATGATGTCAGTATAGCACTGATGTCAGAATAGTGCTAAAAAAATGAGGAAAGAAAATTACAGTTCTAAACGATATGGTGAGATAGGCAAATACTCAGTGACACTTCCAAAAGTCTGGGTACCTCAGGTCAGATAGGCGAATACTCAGTGACGCTTCCAAAACTCTGGGTACCTCAGGTCTTGGACATTTCTTTCCCTGTACAGATCATACTGTGATTGCTGGGATCAATGCCTATGTTTCTGGAAATCAGCCCAGGAAAGATTCCTCTGCTAGAGGGATGCAGTCCTTACCCCCTAACAAAAGGACACCAAAGCATCTCTAGGCGATTCAGTCTTCATAAGATGTCTATGCTATGTGAAACCCTGGTTCTTGACAAAAGTAGAAGAAAGGGCATTTGTGTTGTCAAGGGATTCCCAGTCAAGATGGCAGAATAGACAGTCCCCCGTATAGCTCTCTCCAAAAAATCAACCAATTTACAACTATAAAAATGTAACATCAGCCAAGCTGGGGCTGCTGGAGCTC
>NW_007841693.1:0-708 GCF_000696425.1 Galeopterus variegatus
TGAAGGAGGTAACCTGAAGTGTTCTGGAAAATCTGGGGCCAGAGTCTCTTTCAGGAGAGGGAACAGCAGGTGCTGAGGCCCTAGGGTAGGGCTTTTCAAGGGCTGACCTGCACATCATCTCCTCTGGGAAGTCTTCCGCGGCACACCTGGGAAACAAGCTACCTCTCCTCTGATTGACTGAGTCATGGTGTCCACCGTTCTATTTGAATGCTTGTCCGAAGTGTCAAGTTCTTCTCTCTTGATAGACTATGAGTCTGTTGAGTACAGAAGCCCTATTTAATTCATTTTAGGTTGCCTGGAGTACTGTAAGTCGTTAATAAATATTTGTGGAACTGAATTAAATGGAGTTTCGTATCCTAACCTGGTAGGGAGAATCATTCGTTAATTGAGCTCTAATCCAACTTTAACTCACACTCCTGGGTCTTGTTAAGCCAGCAACTGCACTGCTCCTGCCCTCTCCGGGTAATACTTGGCAAAGTTTACAAATCTTAATAAATCAATACTACATGAATATAAAATTCTAGAACACAAACTATTGTTTGCCTAGTTAAAATAACTTTCCTCTCAAGAATTAACATGCTTACTTCCTGGATTGAATTAGTCAATTACCTCTTTCAAAAATAGTTTAGACTTTTGAAATTGATACCGACAACAGTGACTTGTGAACATGCTTTATTTTGATTTAGTAGCTTTTGTTTAAGCATGTTT
>NW_007841694.1:0-708 GCF_000696425.1 Galeopterus variegatus
CTTTCCTTTGCTGTAGAGCTTTTGAGCATACTTGTGACAAGTACTCTTAACTGTACCACATTCTTTTTCCATTGTTTTCAGTGATCTGCATAGACACCACCACCCCAGGTAACTCGACAGGAATGGAAAGTAAATAGGGAAGGAGGGATGTGAGTTTCTGCCTCTCTGCCTCTAGTGGGGCTGCTAAGGTACCAGCAGTCTAAACACCTGCCCTATGTCTGGGGCAGTCCAGCCTCGCAGCAGAGTCAGGGATGGGAATTCTTTTTTTTTTTTTTTTTCGTGACGTGACCGGCAACGGATCGCAACCCTCGGTGTTGCTCCCGCCCCTCGCTCAGCCAGTGAGCGGCCGGTCTGTATGTGGGATCCGAACCCTCGGCGGGAGCGCCACTGCACTTCCCAAGCGGCGCACTATAGCAGTGCACCACCGGGCCGGCCCAGGGATGGGAATTCTGATGTACTTCTGTGTCCCGTACATATTCTTGGCAACCAAATTGTTTTTCTTTGAAATAACTTACTTAATGATTTCTTCAGATCTCAACTATAGTAAATAATTTGTTAAATAAAAATATTGGTATTAAAGGGGGAAAAAGAAATCACTTCTTTTAGCGAATGGAACTGTTATATTCAAATTTAATTAACCAAGAAGCCCCCAAACCACAGAGCGTGTCACCCAGCATTGACAATTAATTTGCTTTGCTCTGGAAGAGC
>NW_007841695.1:0-708 GCF_000696425.1 Galeopterus variegatus
TCTGGTGGCTTTAAAAGGAGAGTGAATGAGGAGGTTACTCTTTCTCTCTGCTCTACCATATGCACCATTTGTACCCTGAGTCGCTGTAATCACCGCCAGGACAAGGACCTCATCAGATGTGTTCCCTGAACTGTGGACTTCCCAGCCTCTGAAACTGAAAGCCATAAATATTGTTTCTTTATAAATTATGCAGTTCCAGGTATTTTGTTATAAGCAAAAGAAACGGACTAATACAAACACCAAGGTCAAGGTTTCGGGTCCCCATACCACTCACCTTCAAAAAAAAAAAAAAAAGGAAAGAAACAGCCACAAAATAGAAGGAAAGAAACCGCCACAAAATAGAAAATAGTATATACCACATATTTGATAAGCAACTTGTGTCCAGAATAGTAAACAAGTCTTATAATTCAACAACAACAAAAACAATTTTAAAATGCACAAAGGACATGAATAGACATTTCCCCAAAGAAAATATACAAAGGCAATAAGTACGTGAAAAGATGGTGAAAATCAATAGTCATTAGGGAGATGGAAATAAAAACAATGAGATTGCACTTCACACCTACTAGGATAGTTATGCTTTTTTGAAAAAATGAAAAAAAAAAGAAAAAGTGTTGGTAAAGATGTGGAGAAAGTGGAACCCTCAAACACTGCTAGTAGGAATGTGAAATGGGGCAGCCACTGCGAAAAACACTTTGTTGGTTCCTC
>NW_007841696.1:0-708 GCF_000696425.1 Galeopterus variegatus
TCTATTTTAATACAGGCCCAAACTAGTATGTTTTTGAATAGAATTCCCATTTGAAAAAGAAGTTTGTCTTTGCAGCACTATGGCTTAGATAGATTTCTTGGACTTTTAAAAAGCAATTGGTATTCACAGTACAAAGTCTCAGCCTTGTAGCCCTATAACTAAAAAATCTAAAATACCGAATTGTGACATAAAGTTTTCATTGATAAAATTACATGAAATCCAATTTATTTTTTAAATTCTTCTCCAAAAGGTGAATTAATAGAGATATGTATTTTAAGAGTAAATATTTTTACTACTTCTATGATATGTTAATAATTAGGAAAAAATATCATTTGACCTGTTATAGTGTTCCAAAATATACTAAATATAAATGGTCTTTAGACTAGTCTATAAAAATACAGTAAATAGCTTTTACATTTCAAATATTGTGTCTAAAGAGTAAGGTGATTTTCTGGAATAAGTTACCTAAATTAAATAAGGAAAGGCTAATTCTATCTTCCACACCTGAACTTTACCAAAGCGATAGGTCTGAAGAAAAGAATTTAAGTTGTTTTTTTTCTATTGGTTGTTTTAAAATCTTCATTTGAGATCATCTTTTTTGAGAAGCAACCCCAAATTTCCTCCATATCAGATATAGGCTTTGGAAGACGTGCTTAATACATCCAAGGAATTAAAAGACACAATTGAGAAATTTGTCAGAAAAATGAG
>NW_007841697.1:0-708 GCF_000696425.1 Galeopterus variegatus
ATTTGCCACCAGGACATTAGCACTACGAATATTATTAAAATGAGTCATTGAGACTAAAACAGCAATGATTGCAGCTTGAAAAAATAAGCTGTCTACAAAAACAAAAAACAAACAAACAAACAAAAAAAAACAGAATGAGGCATCTCTGTGAGTAAATATAGAGATTATTCTTTAAAACAAGAAAAAATCTTGACACACACAAATATATATTCACTTCCTGTCATGTATTTCATACGTATGTATAAGAAGAGATTAAATAAATATGGTGTATATATATGAAATAATTACAAGAACACAAAGTTTGAAGGGGTACATATAATAAAATTGTTGTAATGTTCTTGCAGTTTGGCAAGCAGTTGAAGTAGTAATTTATGTATATGATAATACTGCATATAACAGAAAATCTCTAGGATATGCATAAAAACAATACATTATTATATTTTAACGTTAATGTTAATAGTGGGAAAATATAAAAATGTGAAATACTCAACCAAAAAGAAGGCAGGAAAGGAGAAATAAATGAATAAAGAACAACTTCAAATGGAACCGAGGAAATAGAATTAAATCTATCACATTATGTTAATTGTAAGTGTATAAATATATGTGAATAATTCCATTAAATATTAATTGTTTAAGAACTTTAATTAAGGGCCGGCCCGGTGGCGCACTGCTGTGGTGCGCCGCTTGGGAAGCGCGGCGGCGCTCCCG
>NW_007841698.1:0-708 GCF_000696425.1 Galeopterus variegatus
CTTCACTACCAAAAAGATGTCACTGTAATTGTGACGTCACCGTATTGGTGATATCTCCACCATGGTGACACCGTTGCATTTGTGACATCACCACCATTGTGTCATCACCACAACTGATCCATCACATCCGCTGTGACATCATCACCATTGTGACGTCACCATAATTCCAATGTCATCACAATTGTAACATCACAATCATTGTGACATCTTGGCCATTTGGGTTTTACCACCATTCTGACATCACCATGATTCAGATTATTCAAAATTCTCATATCAAATTTCGGTCATCCGGGCCAGCCTGTGGCTCACTCTGGAGGTTGTGGTGCTGAGTTGCGATCCCGTATACGGATGGCCAGTTAATTCACTGTGTGGGCGTGGTGCTGACAACACCAAGTCAAGGGTTGAGATCCCCTTTCCGGTCACCATTTCAAAAAAAATTTTGTCATCCCCACCATTGTGATGTCAACATGTCTGTGACATCTCTTCAATTGTGAGGTCACCACAAGCGTGACATCATCATCATTGTGACATCACTGCATTAGTGACATCACCAACATTGTAACAACACCACAACGGTGATATCGCCGCAATTTTGACATCATAACAAATCGTGGCATCACTAGGATTCCAATATGGTCACAATGGTCACATCGCCACTATTATGATATCATCAACAGTCTATCCTCCGTACAATTTTGACATCGCTAC
>NW_007841699.1:0-708 GCF_000696425.1 Galeopterus variegatus
GTACCATAAATGACCTGATTTCTCTAGAAACAAAAGATATTTAAAAAGGGAAGGAAGACAGTATTGTTACAGAATAAAAGAGACTTAAGAGACATAATCAACTGTAACATATAGACTTTGTTTGGATCCTGACTCAAACAAACCAACCCTAAAAGGACATTTTTAAGATCACCAGAGAAATTTAAATATGAATTAGGTATGAAATATTATGAAATTACTGCTATAATGTGATAAAGGCATGGCATTCTTAAAAATATTCCTTACGCATACTGAAACATTTTCAGATAAAAATGTGACATCTGGTTGTGCCTTAAAATACTCAAGCAAAAAAAAATAGTATGTATGAAAGAATACATATAATGGTTAGTAAAACAGTGATACTCAAGCTGTGTGATGAGACATGAGGGTTCATTGTGATATTCTCTCTTCTTATATGTTTGGAATTTTCCACAGTCAAAAATTTTAAAGGATAAAAACAGTAATAAATAAATAAAAGGGTTGTTAGTTCATTTAATTAACCTTCATCATTAAAACAGCCAAAGGTCAGAACAGTGAAATATTTGTGCTAGGAATTTTCTTTAGTTTTCTACACATATTTTTCATTAGTAATTTAACTTCTATCACTTTAAGATTGAATGCCTTTCACCTCATATAGAAAGGTTTACAATTGACCAAATTCTCAACTTATACAACCAAAAAAAAAAAAAA
>NW_007841700.1:0-708 GCF_000696425.1 Galeopterus variegatus
TTTGTTGATTTTTTCCTATTGCTTTTCCTAATCTGTTTTATTTATCTTTGCTCTAATAGTTGTTATTTCCTTCCTTCTGCTGCCTTTGCATTTAGTTTGTTTTTCTTTTTCTCCTTTCTTTTTTTTTTTTTTTTTCCATGTCCGGCAATGGATCGCAACCCTCAGTGTTGCCCCCGTACCGGGCCGGGGACCGGCAATGGGATCGCAACCCTCGGCGTTGCTCCCGCGCCTCACTCAGCCAGTGAGCGGGAACCGGTCTGTATGTGGGATCCGAACCCTCGGGCGGGAGCGCCACCGCGCTTCCCAAGCGGCGCGCTTATCCAGTGCGCCACTGGGCCGGCCCTCTTTTTCTCCTTTCTTAAGGTGTAAAATTAGCTTGTTGATTTGAGATCTTTCTTAGTCTTTGCATTTATAGCTGTGAACTTCTCTCTTAGCACTGCTTTTGCTGTATCCCATAAGATTTGGTAGGTTTTATTTTCATTTTCTTTTGTCTTAGAATATTTTCTAATTTCTCTTGTGGCTTCTTCTTCTACCCAATGGTTGTTTAAGGGTGTGTTGTTTAATTTTCATATATTTAAGGATTTCCCTTGTGCTATTTATGATTTTTGTCATTTAAATTCTATGCACCAAAATTCCTATAGTATAGGTTACTATTTGTCTCCATGTATTTACCTTTACTGGAGAACCTTACATTTTCTCTTTTTTTTT
>NW_007841701.1:0-708 GCF_000696425.1 Galeopterus variegatus
TTTTTTTTGTTATTATGTTTAATCATGTCACATCTATGAAACACAATTTGTCAAAAACAAACCCTTCCAAGGCTTTGGAGTTCTGAGTTCTGACTGCACAGGAGGGTGCTCTCTAAGGTTCATGCCCCCCAGGGAAGAAGGCTCCCTCTGTACCATGCGAGAGGCCCAGCAGCTCAGGCACAGACGTGGCGAGAACTCATCTATGCGCCCAGGGCTGGTGCTCTGGCTAGAAGCAGAGGCTGCCGATTGTACTGCAAAGTACTCAATTAAATAACAGTTTTATGAGGTGGATGGCGATACCCCAGGGGCCCACTCAGGAGCACAGGATTTACTGAGCTCTAACTGCAAACTGACAGTCACCAGCATGCACACAACAGAGCCTATATTACAAGAAAGTTAATGTTGCAAGAGAGTTCTTTCAAGGAAAGTGAGTTGCTATTCTCTAGCTCGGGTCTCTGTTCCATGAAGTACCAGCACTTCCAACAGGAGCTCAGGTGGACACCAGCAGATGACATGCAGAAGGGAAGATGGGGAACGAGGACCCAAAAGCACGTTTAGGGTCTGCCTGATCACTGAAGGCAGGAGGTGGCAGTTCCGAGAGATGAAGCCACCTTCATCAGGTGAAGGTGAAGGTGGGACTTTGGGGGGGAGGGAAAGACTAGGGACAGGACAGGGTGGGCGGGGGTGTAATGGTTAAGTTTGGTTTCA
>NW_007841702.1:0-708 GCF_000696425.1 Galeopterus variegatus
TAAGTGAAATAAGCCAGTCCCAGAAAGAGAAATACTGCATGTCCTCATTCATAAGTGGGAGCTGAAATGAAAAAAATAAAGAAAAGAAAAGAAAGAAAGAAAGAAAGAAACAATCAATCCTAATAATACATTGAAATTTCAAAAAAAGAGAGAGAACAGAACTTTGTTTATTAGAGGTGGGAAAGGGGGAAGTGGAGGAGGATTAGTGAGACATTAGTTAAGCATCACAAGATTGATTATGTTTTATAAGCATGAGTATACTAATTATGCTGATTTGATCACCACATATTGTATACATGTATTGATATTCAATTCTGTACCCCAAAAATATATATAATCAATAAAAATAAACAAATAAATAAAATTAACAACAGATACTCCACAAGTATATATAATCAATTACATTTCAATAAAAAAAAACATCAAAAAATTAAAAAATAGATAAAAATAAAGACAAGAAACTTTTGCCATTTTCTTGGAGTCCCTTTCCCATATCATCCTTGTGTGCTCTTGGTGTTTTATAATCTTTGGGATCAATTCAGTCTGGCCCTAAAACATCCAAACTATACTAAATATCTTGGCAGTGGTGTTCCTCTGCTTTGACTATATGAAAACTTAAATTATTATAGACCAGACATATCAGCTAGGTGAAAGAGTAATGTTATTATTCAATGATTTTATTTGTAAATATTTGAGAAATGATCAATT
>NW_007841703.1:0-708 GCF_000696425.1 Galeopterus variegatus
CGTGGGATCCGAACCCTCAGCGGGAGCGCCACCGCACTCCCAAGCGGCGCACTGTAGCAGTACGCCACCAGGCAGGCCCTTAACAGGGTATTTTACAGAACAAAAATTTCATTTTTGATGAAGTCCAATTTATTATTACTTTTCTTTTTATAGATTGTATTTTGGTTTCAAGTCTAAGAATCATTTACTGAGCCCTATATCCTAAATTTTTCTTTCTTTCTTTCTTTCTTTCTTTTTTTTCCCTAATATTGTTATAGTTTTGGCCTTGCCTTCCCTTCTTGCTGCCAGCTTCTGCTCACTGTCCAACTTCAGGGTTTTCTTACCTATTCTTCCTCTCATTTTTATGTTTTACATTTAAGTTCATGATCAATTTTGAGTAATCTGCTATGAGATGTTTAAGTTCTTTTCCCCCCCACCATTTATTGAGAAGGCTAAGTTTCTTTCATTGAATTGGTTTTCATATTTCATATTTGTGTGTGTCTATTTCTACATTCTCTATTCTAATCTATTGATTTCTCTATGTATTTCTCTTATACAGCCTTGAATACTGTGGCTGTATAATAAGTCTTGAAATCAAGTAGAGTAATTTCTCCCACTTTATTCTCCTTTTCAAACCTGTTTTAGATATTTAGTTTTTGCCTTTGTATGTAAGTTTTAGAATAAGTTTGTCTATATCTACAAAAAATGAAAATAAACAAAACAAAAACC
>NW_007841704.1:0-708 GCF_000696425.1 Galeopterus variegatus
TGGTGTCCCTCTGGTGTTAAGTCTGCAGGTTTGAAGAAGGCAGGAGCTGTGGAGATATGACAGCCTCCACCCAGGCTTCAAAGGATATATGAGAAAGTTTAGGGGCCCAGGAACGGACCTGTCACAGGGGCAGAGTAGTCACTACAGACAGCCTCCACTAGAGCAATGCCAAGCAGAAATGTGGGGTCAGAGTTGCAGCAGGAAGCCTCCACCAGGGCCATGCCTAGTAGTGACCAAGACCTCAAAACCATAGAGCTACCAGTGTGCACCACCAGCCTGGGAGAGCTGGAGCATGGGCTGAACCCAGGAAAGCTATATGGGTGGGGCTGCACGGGGAGTGGGGCCCAACTTTTCCCTCATTTTGCAGAGGACGTCAGAGGAGATTATTCTCCAGCTTTATGATTCGATGCCTGCCTTGATGGGTTTTAGACTTGCTTGGGACCCTTCCTTTAGGAATGGGAATATGTACGCTATGCTTGTCCCACCACTGTATTTTGGAAGTAGATAACTTGTTTTGATTTCACAGATGGGATTTGGGACTTTGGACTTTTGAGTTGGTGATAGGACGAGTTAAGACTTTGGTCTTAACTTTGATGAGGGCTAAAGTGCTCCTTCCTCTGCTTTGAGAAGCGAATGTATCTGCATATGAGAAGGCCACGAGCTTTGGGGGGCCAGGGGCAGAAGGCTACAGTCTGAATGTTTGTCACC
>NW_007841705.1:0-708 GCF_000696425.1 Galeopterus variegatus
TCAGCTAAGAGCGTAACCTACTTCTCTTTTCTTTAGCACCTCAGACCCCTCCTGGGTCAGAGACTATTGACTCCAGCACTGACCTCACCCCTCAGCAGCTGAGATCCTCTAAAGAAGAAACAGTGGGCGCTCAGATTTTCTAAGAGCCAGCATGGCTCTGAACACTGCAGGGGAAAGTCAGAGTCATCCTCTCCTACTGAGTGCAGCATTTCGACAGCAAGCAGGCAGCCTAATTGCATCTCCAGAAGGCTTGAGGCCATGCAAAGGGGCAGATGTTTTGGGAGGCATTGCTTCTTATATCAGATCTGCCAGTTAGTAGTCAGGCGACCCTGGGGAAGGTACTTATCCTCAAGAAGTCTTAGTATTCTAATCTGTAAAACAGAAGCAGTAATTTCTACCTACCAAGGGTGATGTAAGCATTAAATGAGATAATGAATGTGCTGACCTCTAGGGGGTGCTCAACACACTTTAGTTTCCACCCCCTTTTGCCCCTCATTTCTGCTTTTTAAGGGTGAGTCAGGATCTAGGACAAATATCTACACCCCTCTCAAAAGAAGTGCCATGCTGTGAATTAGATTCCAAAACACAAATTGGACTGTGCATGCTAAGGTATAGATGCATCAGGTCTCTGCTCCTCTTCCTCTGTCTCCTCAGGGTGAGGGTTGGTGCTGCTTCTGAATTAGAGGAGACCCGATTCTCTCTCTCTCT
>NW_007841706.1:0-708 GCF_000696425.1 Galeopterus variegatus
GAAATAGCCTCAATTATTCTGCATTTAGCTAAACCCAAATGTTCCTAGCAATGATCCACATTTTGAGGAGTCACATTCTTACAGCCTAGTTTTCTCATCTATAAAATGTTTTAATTCTAAATGATTTTATGCTTCTATTTCTGAAAAAGGAAAATTTTCATGGTAACATTGGTACTCTAATACTGACTTAGACAAGCTTTTTGTTTGCTGGTTTATCGAGCGTGATGCAGACCTACCATTTCGCTATGGAGTCCCCTAGTGGATTTTTCCTAAAGTGAATATTTATGTTCTAAATATAGTTTAGTTTCTACTTCGTATATCTGCACAAGAGTATCCAGGAAGTAATCACAATTTAAATCCAACTACATACATTTTCCCCCAACTATGGAACCCAGAAGATACTACTAAACAAAAGCAGTATTTACAATTTCATGTAATTTCATATTTTTAAATAAATTTTTGAGATCCTTAATATAATATTAAAAAGTCACTTTTTCTATTCCTTGTGAAAACTGCTCATAAATAAGAACTAAAATTTAAAATGTATAAGAGAATGCATTTTTGTATTTTAGAATTCATCTAATCTGGAATGGTTCCATTTCCTTATCTCTTCCATGCCTTCTTACAAAGCTATTTACTAGCGCATTGGCCTATTTTATATTTGGCACATAGGGTGCCATCAGGCCTTTTGATGACTTTTTCAACAAA
>NW_007841707.1:0-708 GCF_000696425.1 Galeopterus variegatus
TGAGCCGTCGGAAGGCAGGGCACCCTGCTGACAACTTGATTTTAGCCCAGTAAGACCCATGCTGGACTTCTGATCTTTCTGTAAGAAAATTAATTTATGGTGTTGTTTTAAGTCACTTAGTTTCAGGTAGTTTGTTACAGCAGCAATAGGAAACTAATACCAGGTCTTAACTCAATTGTCACACTTTAGAGAGAACATCATACCCTAACCTAAGACTGTTTAGGTCTGCAGTCATTCCTTATCATATTATCCTATTTTATCCTCTCCATAGAATTTATCAGTACCTAAAAAGTTTTTAGATAATAAGCACATTTTTTAAAAAAGTTTCCTTCCATTGGAATATGAACCCTTTAAAGACAGTAGGAATCCGTCTTGCTTGCCACTATAGCCACAGCATCTAGAATAATGTCTGGCACATAGTAGGTCCTCATGAAAATGGTAATGCTCTTTTCTTTACAGTCATTCTTCTTCCTTCTCCACTCTTTTTCCAGAATAAAACTGCGGGAAAGAAAAAAAGAGAAACTATTTTCATTTTAAATATTTGTTTTTATTGCAAAATAAACCATTCGGAGCCATTTCTAAATGTTGGGTGGGGCTCAGAGTCCTCTTGATCCTCTCCTGCCCCCTGCTTGCTTTTCTTCTCTAGGTTGGGAGTGAGCCAGGCCAAGAAAGTTAATTCAAAATTCCATCAGATTGTTCAAGTAAAGA
>NW_007841708.1:0-708 GCF_000696425.1 Galeopterus variegatus
CATCATATACCTGATAACTCTCAGGCATAAAAGTTGTCCCATACATGTTTATTAAACAAATGAATAATTTGATCATGAGTGCCAGATTGAGTTTCTCTTTGAAAACTTCCTGAAAGTCGTACTTTGCAAATCTTCCAAATGATTCCAGAAAAGAATATCAACAGAAATCTCAATCAGTGCGATGTATTGTGCTACAAGTGGAGTGAAGTCACATGCCTCTGTCACATTGCCTTGATCTGATAACGGAGGTCTAAAAAATGGGTGAGGGGATGCTGTGTATGGGCACTAGTGCAGCGATGTCTAGGACTTCCAAGGAAAACATTGTCTTCGGCCTTGGAAGAGTTATCTTAAAATCAAATTTGAGCCCAATATGACCCAGTTGTCTCAAGTCAGCAAAACCATTTCTGCTGGCTCTACCAGTGTGGTGGTCTTCTGGACCTCCTGCTTCCTATCAGAATCCATGTATGAGAGATCCCAGGAAGCCAACCTCAGAAAGCACATTTTGGGGATGAGGGAAAGACTAACCTCAGGAATTAATTTTCTGCACTGTAGGTGTCACATTCACAATTAATTAGCTTAAAGTTCCTTGAAAGAACATTTATGCTGCTGTGGCTTGATTTGCTTGAAACAGTAGAAATATGTGGTCCTTCAGAAGGGTGTGGTGGTATAAAACCCTTGGCTCTCACAACTCTGGTTTTTCTCTTTCCC
>NW_007841709.1:0-708 GCF_000696425.1 Galeopterus variegatus
CTGACCGGTCATCCAGACCTTGCTGAGGACTGGGAATGCTGCAGTGGTTTTATCACCCAGCACAGGCCCTTCTGCTGGTTGGCTGGATGCAGTCCTTGCTTCTCTGCTCATCTCCAAGACTCTGTTCTGGGGCTGCATCCTTCCAGAAGAAGGGGCGTCTCTTCCTAACCTCACAAAGGCATTGCACAGGCTAGTGAGAGCTCTGATCTAAATGCACCTGGAGTGTCTCCTCCAACCCAGGTTGGTTCCATCCCTGCTGCTCCAATATGGCCTGCAGGCTTTAGCCAGTCAGTTGGAAAGGACAGTGGGATAGTGTCCTCCAAGCTCTTCCCCTACAAAGGCCTGGAGTTAGTTGAGTCAGCCCAGTGTCTGCAGCCAACACACAAAGGCGCTTATTATAGTCAAGGGAAGGAGACCATGATTACATAAATGACTACTTAAGTATCTTGGTGCTAAGGGTAATGATAAGAACCTATAACAGAGCACTTACTATGCCTGAAGGTCAGGTAACATGTCCCTTCTGAAGAAGTGACACTTACATTGATGTATGAATAACATGTAGACGTTAGGAAGAAGAGAGTGGGGATGGGGGAGTGTGGGAGGCAGGGGAACAGCAAGTGACAGGAAGTCATGAGGGAGGGGAATGTGGCTGTGGAGGGTCCTGAAAGCCGGTGTGGCTGTAGCAGGTGAGAGGATGCCCAACTCAAG
>NW_007841710.1:0-708 GCF_000696425.1 Galeopterus variegatus
AAAAAAAAAAAAAAAAAAAAAAAAAAAATCTGACATTTCTTGAAACTTGGCTTAGAGGCTGGGAATATTGGGGGAGCTGTCTTGCTCCTGCCCTGAGCTCTGTGGGCACCCAGGCATGGGGCTGACCCCTGAGCCTTGGGGATGGCACAGGACCAATTTCTTCCCTCCTGCAGAAAGCAGGGGAGACTCTCCTGGATTTTTGATAGCCCTATCTTAACCTAATTCCTACATGGGCTCCAAGAAATCAAGTTGGTATGCTCAATATTGTATTAATTGTTTTCTTCTGCAGCTACAGTAAATTTGCTTTTCTATTGCCTTTGAGAGAAAGTGTATTTGTGAAACTTTTGAGCTGAAAAAATGTTGATCATCTATTGAAACAATTTTTTCTTATTTGCAGAAGATCCACAAGAAAATATTAGAGCACTACTAAAAAGAAGGCAAAAAACAAGGATTGCCCTGTTTGAAGTAAGTTGAGGCAGTCCCTCTTCTAATGCCCTTCTCTTTCCCTTTCCCACATTCCCCATGTCCCCAAGAGTGGCTCTCCAGCACCACAGACTCATCCAGGATCAGTGTGTCTTAAACTTTAATGAGTATAGGAATCATCTGGAGTATTGAAATTCAGGTTCAGGTTCAACAGCTCTGGAGCGGGGCCTGAGGTTCTGCATTTCTTATGGCTTTCAGGCGGTAGGATGCAGGAATATGCATGGA
>NW_007841711.1:0-708 GCF_000696425.1 Galeopterus variegatus
CCTCCCTGGATCCTCAATGGAAATGATGTCTCCTCAAACTAGCCCTGTTCATTGCAAACACCCTACTGATTATATGCATGGCACTTATCACTATTACAATACTAGCTATATTTATACACACACAGATTACACTTGTGTACTATATTATTTTCTCCCGAGTATTTGGCTATCCCCTATACTCCAGCATACAGAAGAGCACCTGGCCCATATGGTGAGCAATAAACATAAGGGGATTGTTGTGATATTTGATATTTATGAAACCCTTTTTAAAAAGGCATAAAATGCCATGCAGACATCAGCTATTATTATCCCTATTAATCATCTGAGCCATATTTGCTTAAGACCATTTCCAGAATAGGAGGAGTCATGGGAAGAGCTGAAAATAGAAAGACAAGGCTGGTGTACAGAATTCTCCAGTGATGCAACCACTTGCTTACTCCGGCTGACGGCTCCCTAGGGGCAAGTTAAGGAGGCTGTATTATCTGGTAGCCAAGGCACCAATGTCCACACAGTGTCCTTGTGACCCAGCTGAAGCCAGAGGCCACTCGCTGCTGGCACTCATCAGATGCAGATGGCTGAAGGGAGTCTGCAGCTTTAACAAGGGGCTGGGAGGAGGTGAGGAACCTAGATGCAAAGAGTGCACACAGTCCTCAGCCACAGGAGCTAGACAGTTCTTTCCCATTTTTTAGAAACTAAGAAAAAGTTGTC
>NW_007841712.1:0-708 GCF_000696425.1 Galeopterus variegatus
CTGGGTCTTAAGTTTAAAATTCCAGCCTTTCAAGAAAAGAAATTCAGAAAAGACACTGTTAGTTTCAAATAAAATATGGACTAAATCAAACACTTCACTAAAGAGAAAGTTGTAATCTTTTTATAGAGGCTCACCTAGGCTGTGCTGTTTTCTGAGCTGTTACAACATAAATGTTTAAGAACTCTCTTGCAAACATATCCTCCTCCTTCGAGCCTCTGTGGGTTATAACCCTAACCCTCACATTCCAGTGTGTAATGTATACAGTTAATTCTTGTTATTCAAGTTAGTTATATTTTATTTATTTATTTATTTTCCTTTTTTTTGTCTTTTTTACTGACCGGTAACGGGATCACAACCCTTGGTGTCGCACCCGTACCGGGGACCAGCAACGAGATCGCAACCCTCGGTGTTGTGCCCGCACCGCTCTCAGCCAGTGAGCTGGAACTGGTCTCCACATGGGATCCGAACCCTCGACAGGAGCACCGCCGCGCTCCCAAGTGGCGCACTCTCCAGTGTGCCACCGGGCCGGCCCTAGTTATATTTTATAATGTTGCTGTGAACACAGGATTAGCGAACACTGAACCATGGCTCCTCGAAGAAATACAGGGTTAGGTTCCTGTGAGCCTCTGGTTACATTGTTATCAGCCAATCAATACGTAACCTTGTGTTATATGTGTTTATGTTTAAAGGCACCTTTTAAAATATATG
>NW_007841713.1:0-708 GCF_000696425.1 Galeopterus variegatus
GGGTTGCGATCCGTTGCCGGACACGGAAAAAAGACAAAAGACAAAAAAAAAATAAATAAAATAAAATAAAATAAAATAAAATAAAATAAATGATTTAAATATTCACTTCACATTAATCTCCATTTGTAAAAATATTCTAAGAAGAAACCACATCTCAGTCAGTTATAAATTATAAGAACCGAGGAGGGGAATAATTTAGCATTTTTGAATTTTGAATTTTCAGTAGTAGGTGAATTATTGTGACCTCTGGAAGATTACAAGTTATCCTGAATTATGAATTACCCTAAAATGTGTGTGTGTGCATGTGTGTACAATGATAGAGAGCAGGAAATACTGATAATGCTAGAATATTTAACAAAGCATGCCGAGTTGTTTGGAAGAAAACAACAGAACACCTCTGGACCAGTAGACATGAGAGAAAAATGCCATGTACACATGTTGGAAAACTTATAAAATTGGATGAAATAAACTTTCAAATAAATTTCCATCACCAAGATAGATGTCAGAGATGAAATAATCAGTCTGCTGAAATAATAAATCTAATGAATCTAGCGAAAACAAGAAAGTGGGTCTTTTTTTTTTTTTAAATGATAATTTGATTGAGTTTTACCGATCCATTCTAGATCTTGTATTTTTCCCTGCTTTGTGACAAACAGGACATCTTTGAGAGAATGAATGCCAAACTAACATTCTCATTTATCTCCTAAA
>NW_007841714.1:0-708 GCF_000696425.1 Galeopterus variegatus
ATTTCTGGGTTTTCTATTCTATTCCATTGATCCACGTGCCTATTTTTATGCCAGTACCATTCTGTTTTGGTTATTATAGCTATGTAATATAGTTTAAAGTCAGGTAGTGTTATGCCTCCAGCTTTTTTTTGTTCATCATTGCTTTGGCTATGTGTGGTCTTTTGTTATTCCATATAAATATCTGGATAGCTTTTTCCATTTCTGAGAAAATATACCCATTGGAATTTTGATGGGGATTGCATTGAATCTGTAGATCACTTTGGGTAATATGGACATTTTCACAATCTTAATTCTTCCAATCCAAGAGCATGGGATATCTTTCTATCTTCTTGTGTCATTTTTAATTTCTCTCAACAGTGGTTTGTAGTACTATTCATAGAGATTTTTCACATCCTTGGTCAACTTTATTCCTAAGTATTTTATTTTTTTGGTGGGTATTATAAGTGGGCTAGCTTTCTTGATTTCTTTTTCTTTTTTCTTTTTTTCCTTTTTTGTCTTTTTTACTGACCGGTAACGGGATCGCAACCCTCAGTGTCGCGCCCGCATCGCGCTCATCCAGTGAGTGGGATCTGGTCTCCATGTGAGATCCGAACCCTCGGCGGGAGCGCTGCCACACTCCCAAGCGGCGCACTCTCCAGTGCGTCACTGGGCCGGCCCTTTGATTTCTTTTTCTGCATGTTCACTGTTGGAGTATAGAAATGGTACTGA
>NW_007841715.1:0-708 GCF_000696425.1 Galeopterus variegatus
TTTTTTTTTTTTTTTTAAGAATACATTATTTAATAGAAATGTAATTCTCCTGGCCCCCTAGTTTGGTGCTTTTCCTTTTTTTTTTTTTTTTTTTTCCTTTTTGTCTTTTTTACTGACCGGTAATGGGATCGCAACCCTCGGTGTTGCGCCCGCACCGCGCTCAGCCAGTGAGCGGGAACCGGTCTCCACATGGGATCCGAACCCTCGGCGGGAGCACCGCCACACTCCCAAGCAGCGCGCTCTCCAGCGCGCCACCAGGCCGGCCCAGTGCTTTTCCTTTTACTAGATAGGATTTCTTAAGTATTAGCACTGTGTCTGTTCAACTCTGCTGAACAGGGAAATTATGAATACACTGCATTCTTAGCCATGAGAGACTCCTGTAGTTGTGAGGGGACAATAGAAGAATGATCAGCAATAGCTAGTTCTACACAAGAAGAGCAAACTGGGTGATTACACCTCTTCCCAGATATACCTTGGAGCTAACTATCTTTTAACTGGCTTTGTTTTGTTTTCTCTCTTATGGAGACAATTCTTCACTGGGTTTTGTTTTGTTTTTATTTATTTTAGTGTCTTAACAATAACTTAAAGATTATATAAGATTCTAGCTTTTCTAAAATTGCCAGTGGTGTCTTGGTGTTGGGTCTAAATAAAATCCATTTTTGGAGCTGATTATAGTCAGTAATATTGACTGTTTCCTTTACTTCATCT
>NW_007841716.1:0-708 GCF_000696425.1 Galeopterus variegatus
TAAGTTCCCTTTCATTAGCCATTTTGGGTCCCGGGTTTCCACGTGGCATTTGAAGCCATGTAGATTCTAGAGAGGCAGAGGACAATAATCACTATCTTTGTCTAAAAGATATTGATTCTCCCTGCATGGCCAGGAGGCAGAGCTGAGATAACAAGGAGACACATTGACCTAGAGACAATTTTAGGTAAAAGGTTTGAATCAAATTTTGAAAATATGTTTATCAAAACTTTAGAAAATTTAACTCACGTGAACTTGAAAAATATACTTATTTAATGAGCACGCATTAATTATAAGCCAATTAGGTACCTTGCACATAAAACAATTGCATAAACAGACAAGAACATATAGACATGACATACAGCTTACACACGCATATATGCAGACATAAACAACAAGAACAAACAAGGATTTTATGTTTTGTTTAAGATGTAAATAAAGCTTACTAGTAAAAAGGACAGTCAGGTTTTGATTGCGGTTTTTTTTTTTTTTTTTGAAAAGACTTACTGGTGAGGCCTCACCCTGCCTTAAGGAAAGCAAGATAACAAATTTACATTGTAAAGCAAAGTATGCAAGCCTTTTCAAGAAGATGGAGATATTTTCTTCCTTTTACAAAAGTAGCATAAAATTTTACCATAAAATTTTGTGATAAAATTACATAAATGAGACTAAAAGAGAATTTATAAGTCTGTTTAAAATACCAAGTGGATG
>NW_007841717.1:0-708 GCF_000696425.1 Galeopterus variegatus
ACTCTGCCACCTTGCTTGAGATGCTGCATTTCATTCGGGCAACTCCACAGAGCTGAAAACACTTTGCTCTGATGGATGAAAATCAGCTTTGGAATGGGAAAGTACTTAGAGTCACTGGGGAATGAATATAATCTCCAAAACACATTTACTGCTCACATTCAAATGAAGATTAAATGATTCCTTTAATACTCATCAACTCTATTAAACTTCATAGAAGCAAAACCTTTTGAAATAAATTAGCCAGATACTTTCTGGAAACAACAGGCTTTGGAGGCTGCATGCTCTTCTGCCATTACCTGTCCTCCTTTCAACCCTGGAATGGGGCCTGATAAAGAGGAGGTGGGAGGCAGGAAGCCAACTAACACATGTCCAGGGCATGTCCCATGCTCCTGGAAAGGTGCAAAGTACCATGAATGTATCATGTCATTTAACTTCCCCAGCAACTCTGGAAGGTATCATCACCAATGCATAAGGGAGAGCATGGAGGGTCAGACATCTAGAAAATGGTAGATTGGGCTCACAAACCTGATTCCAAACACCATGTACTGCTCTTCTGTTTGAATCTAAGCTCAAGCTAAGTATGGACATTACGGTGACATATGTAATTAGAGCTCAGTTATCAATTTGGGTTCTGGAGTCTGATCGCTTGGTTCAAATCCTGTTTCTGCTGCTTTCTAGTTGTAAAAGCCGAAGGAGGTTATTCCAGTT
>NW_007841718.1:0-708 GCF_000696425.1 Galeopterus variegatus
ATTTCTATATTTGCAACTGCTCTGTAAGTGTAAATTTATTTCAAAATAAGTTTAAAAAAAAACAACAATAACAACAACAACAACAACAACAAAAACTGCTTGATTTGAAGCACAACAAATTCAGGAAGAAGCTAGAGCCAGGACTGGATATGGTGGTAGGAGGTAAATGATATCTAAGCTGTCTAAACTGATGCAAATACTTAAAAAGGTTATTATTTCTACAAAATGTATATCCATCGCTGATTTATACCAGACTGAGCAAACAACTGAGAATTAGTTTGATAGGCACCTGCCAGCAGCCCTGCTCTCCCTAGCCCACCATTCCTCCACCAACCTGCTGCCTGATTGTAAAACGGGGGCTCCTCCTTGAAATCATAGCACTTTCCAATCTTTGTGTAATCCACAGCACAAGCACTAACTCTTTTCTTTTCACATTGTTCCCATGAAGTGTGGCATTGGGGGCTCAGAATAATAAAGGCTGCTGTCATAATTAAGCTCCGGGAAGTATTTCAAAGACTCACAGACATTAGAGATGAGAAAGACCCGGCAGGTCATGCAAGCCTGTCCCTCTGCCAGTGTGGGATGGCTGTGTGCAGTTTGGTAGATCTGTTATAACACGATAAAAATTCTAAACTATTCAAAAAATTACCACATTGTATAAATTATGATTAAAAAGTGTAACTTATTCCTGGGCAATTCTTGAGTGTA
>NW_007841719.1:0-708 GCF_000696425.1 Galeopterus variegatus
GCGACATGTTAGGGCTGACCATGCAAGTGGGCAGGTAGGACGGAGGTCAGAGAGGCAAAAGACTTGTGCTCGGGGGACTGACCCCATCTGTGGATCAGCCCCACACAGTGTTTCTGACTCAGTAGGTCCGTGGTGGACCAAGAATTTGCATTTCTGAGAGTTCCCAGGTGCTGCTGCTGGTCTAAGGATCATATTTTGAGAACCACTGGATTAGGACGATGAAGTGGTAGAGGGGAAAGTTTTCAAGGGAGCTCCTGGAGAAGAATTCATAGATCTTAAAGAGATCCAAAAAAGAGGCAGAGTTTTGTTGTCTGTCTGTTGCTTTTGGATGTTAGTGTGTGAAAATATGCTTCCAGGAGCTGTCCTGTGACTGCAAAGCAAATGAGCCACCAAGCTAATGTTGGCAGAGCAGACAGAGACCTGTGACGGTCATCGAGTTTCTGAATTGGCCAGCCCTGAAGCTTTTTACAGCCACACTTGTGTTGTGAGATAATAAGTTTCCTTATTGATCAAGTCACTAGGAATTAGGTTTTCTGTTTTCTTAGCTGGAAAAAAAAAATCCGAAGCTCATTCATATACACACTTCTAGGGTTTGTAATGCATGTTGACACATTGTCTCCCCCAAAGCTATACCAATTTACAGTCCCTGCAGCGGAGTACTGGACTGTTAGCTTCCTCACACCCTTGTCTACAGTGGGTAATAGCATT
>NW_007841720.1:0-708 GCF_000696425.1 Galeopterus variegatus
AAAAATAGCCACTTTTTCTTTTTCAGGTATTAAGATTAAAAGGTGCCTTTACTTACACAGTAAACTATGTGTTTTACTAATATGGAATTTTTCATCAATGACAGTCCAAAAAGGCTCTTAATATCCTGGCCTCTGAATCAGAGGGTAGAGAATGGTTAAGTTTGGGGACCAGAGCCAAGTCATGGGTGTCCTGACTGGAATTCTGCAGCCTCAGCCCACCCCACTCCACTCCAGCCTTCTGTCCTTTGGTCACTTTGTCTTCCTGGCTATCTCTCCACATCTCTCCTCAAATTACTCCCTTGTGAAATGCCCTCTGCTAGTAATGCCGGCACAAAGTGGCAAAAATAGGATAAACCACTGCTTTACTAGACTTGGCCACAGCCTTATAAATCATACAACTTCTCCAAGGACCACCTGCATCAGAATCATGTGGGCTGCTTATTTTAAATGCAGTTTCCCTGGTTCTGAACCAGACTGTTTGGAGGTGGATCTAGGGAATCTGCATTTTAAGTATATACTCTGGACTATTATTATGAGAGTAAAGTTTGAGAATCATTGATCGAAAAGAGAAGTGCTTCTATGTATTTATCATTTTTACCCTAACCATTTCAAAAAAGAGAAGAGAACTCAATTTAGACATTTGGCAGAAAAAATCATTTAAAAGTCTAATACAATAGAAATGTTTACTTATAATAAAACTTACCCAAA
>NW_007841721.1:0-708 GCF_000696425.1 Galeopterus variegatus
TGAATTTTAAAATCTAGCACTGTTTGGGGGAAGGGGGAAGGAGAGGGTAAAAAGAGGAATTTGTAAAGGAACATGAAAATCAACTACACTGTATATTGAAAAATTAAAACAAATCATGATTTTTCTTTATGCCCTTTACCCAACCTATAGCTCCCCACGCGCAAACCCCCGGGTCACCCCTGTGTCTAATATTCTGAAAGTTCAAGGAATTGTTTAGGTCTTGTCTTTCTTTTTCTTCTCGTGGTATTTAGATCTTATTTGATTTCTCTTAGAAATGTTTTGTAGCTTTCAGTATAGTGGAATTCCAGCACAGTCTTAAGAATTAAAGTGTAGTTTAAGAATTTATTATAATTACAGTCAATAATAATTTTATTCTATCAATAAATTAGTATTAGCAGTATTGCCTCTTGGTTTACTTTATTTTCTTCTTGTTTAATCTCTTTATTGCTAAATTGCCTGTCTCCCTTGTGCTTTAATTCTTCAAAGAGTAACTTGCCATTGCTTCTTTCTGCTTGCTCTTTTTGTCACCCTACCTGGGAGCAAAAAATTGGTACATTTTTATGGGGGAAGATAAGTTAATTGAGATACTCAATTTTTTCAAAGGAAAAAAACTCCACCACCAAACCCATGCCAGAACTCCAGGAGAAGGACAATTGTGACTTTATCCACTGAAGCCTTGTCTCTCTGGTTTTCAGCAAGACCCAATGC
>NW_007841722.1:0-708 GCF_000696425.1 Galeopterus variegatus
TTGTTTTTGTTTTTCAACAAAAAGAGGTAGCAGCCCCCTGGAGCCCTCAGTCCCCTTGGCCACTGTGCCCTGGTGGGCTCTCCTTCCTGCGTCCCCACCCCTGCAGTTGTTACAAATCTCGACTGCCACCCCCTCATCTGCTGCTCTGGAAACCAGGATTGTGTGTATGGGAGTGTTGACTGGAATTCTCCACACTAAGAATAATGGTTGCTTTTTGCACTGTGGCACATGCGGAGCCTGAAAATCCCCTTTGCGTCGTGCACCCTTGGGGTGGAATGAGCCAGCATGTTGCCCACACGTCCGCCCAGCTACAGCACAACTTGCAGAGGAGGAGGTTTCACTTGCTTCCACTGTGATGGAAGGGGCAGTGCTGAGAACTCCTGTTCTGTAAAGGATTCCTTTTGTATGCACCTTCAAAAGTAGCTCTTCATCTCTACTGCATTTGGGCATGTGGACATAAGTAGGTGAGGAAGACACAACCCTACTCTCAAAAGGGAACGGCCCCACAGGGTTTATAAGGTGCTTAGACTTAGGACCTTCTAGGAATAAATTAATAGATGTATGTGTTTTTAATGGTTGAGGGTAACAATTTCCTTAAGACCCTAAACTTTGTGAATAGTGAATGGTTTTCAAATACTTTTGAATGAGAGAATTTAACTCTCATTTGTTGAGAACCACTGGGATCTCAGCAGAAATTCCGATTTTTTT
>NW_007841723.1:0-708 GCF_000696425.1 Galeopterus variegatus
TTTATAAGACACCCATGTGAAAGTTTCTGAGGAACAATGTGTTAAAATACTTGAAATATTCTAGTCTTCATCTTCCTAATCTTTAATGCATCACCTTTAACAAAATAATATTTATACTTTTCAGCTATAAAAATATAAGAATTTAGTGGTTGTAAGTTCTGGAAACCATCTTTCTTGTAAGTGCTTACTTTTGTTTGTTTGTTTTGAGTAGTTGAAACATTCAAGAATAAGTACAGGCTACAGAATCCTAAAGGACAAGTGATGGGACACTTACTTCCCTTCTTCCTCCCACAACTATGCATCTCTTGCTTCTGCATACAATTGCTAATTGATTAAGGGAGTCATTTTACAGTCACTTGATTTTCTAATCTTTTATTACTAAAGCATGAAAGAATTGTTCCCATTAATGACACACTCAGACCCTTAAGAGGATGGTAAATGTGGGCAGAGACATCAAAAAAGTGAAGAGAAAAGAGACCCCTTCACTTTCCCAAGTTCAAATGGACACATATGGAGCAGAACTACCTAAGGTTAAAGCAAGAAGGGACTTAGAAACTGTCTACCCCCAGTTCCTTATTTTACATAGGAGGATACTAAGGAAGCAGTTTGGCCCATATCAAAAAACCCTTTGTTTGTGGCTGATGTAACATCAAAAGATAGATTTACTGTCTCTTTCCACTAAACTATGTCTCCATTGCTTAAATCTAG
>NW_007841724.1:0-708 GCF_000696425.1 Galeopterus variegatus
TATAGAGAGACAAGGGTACTTTGAGTCAGTTTCTTCTAGTGAACATGCAATAAGTTGGGTACAAAAGTTTTGAGACTCATTTTGAAGTCCCAGAAGGAGAGGAGAGGGAGAATGAACCAGAAGCAATATTAGAAGAGATAGTGCCTGAGAATTTTGCAAAAAAATTCAAAATATATCAAATCGCATATTCAAGAAGTGCTACATACCCCAGGAACAATAAATACGAAGAAAAGTACACTAGAAACATCATAGAAAAAGTGCTGGAAACCAAAGACAAAGAGAAAATCTTAAAAGTAGCTAGAGGAGGGCTGGCCCGGTGGTGCACTGCTACAGTGCGCCGCTAGGAAGTGTGGCGGTGCTCCTGCCGAGGGTTCGGATCCCACATACGGACCAGTTCCCGCTCACTGGCTGAGCGAGGCGCGGGAGCAACACCGAGGGATGTGATCCCATTGCTTGTCCCGGTCCGGTACGGGGGCAACACTGAGGGTTGCGATCTGTTGCCGGACACGGAAAAAGACAAAAAGGAAAAAAAAAAAAAAGTAGCTAGAGGAAAGAAAGGACACATGATATTTTGATGAAAACAATGGAAGTCAGAAGACAATAGATTGTTATTTTCAAAGTGGTTAAAGAAAATAATTCTAACCTAGCATTTATACTCAGTGAAAATGTCCTTCAAAAATGAATGTGAGGGCTGGCCCGTGGCTCACT
>NW_007841725.1:0-708 GCF_000696425.1 Galeopterus variegatus
AAGAAAACATAGGAGAAACATTTCAGGAAATAGGTCTGGACACAGACTTCATGAATAAGACGCCAAAAGCACGGGTAACCAAAGGAAACATAAACAAATGGGATTATATCAAACTAAAGAGCTTCTTCACAGCAAAAGAAACAATTAACAGAGTTAAAAGACAACCAACAGAGTGGGAGAAAATATTTGCAAAATATACATCTGACAAAGGATTAATATCCAGAATATACAAGGAACTCAAACAACTTTACAAGAAAAAAACAAGCAACCCAGTTAAAAAATAGGCAAAAGAGCTAAGTAGGCATTTCTCTAAGGAAGATATAAAATGGCCAAGAGACATATGAAAAAATGCTCAACATCACTCAGCATCCGGAAGATGCAAATCAAAACCACACTGAGATACCATCTCACCCCAGTGAGGATGGCTAAAATCCAAAAGACTCTGAACGATAAATGCTGGCGAGGTTGCGGAGAAAAAGGAACTCTCATACATTGTTGGTGGGAATGCAAAATGGTGCAGCCTCTATGGAAAATGGTATGGAGGTTCCTCAAACAATTGCAGATAGATCTATCATATGACGCAGCTATCCCCCTGCTGGGAATATACCCAGAGGAATGGAAATCATCAAGTCAATGGTATACCTGTACCCCAATGTTCATCACAGCACTTTTTACAATAGCCAAGAGTTGGAACCAGCCCAAATGTCC
>NW_007841726.1:0-708 GCF_000696425.1 Galeopterus variegatus
ATAATATATTTCACTTCACCCGTTTTTGAACTTTATGATTAGAATCATACCAATTACTTTCCTTAGAATTTTGCTTGTTTTGTTCAAAATGATGTTTATAAGGTTTATCTACATTGTCGTGTATAACTCAAGCACATTCATTTTTAGAGTACATATGGTAAAAATACACCATAATTTATCTATTCTAGTGCTGATGGACATTTGAATTGTTTTCATTATTTGATTATTATGAAAAATGCTGCTATTGACATTCCCAAACCTGTACCCTGTTATATGTATGCATGAGGTTCTGTATGGATTTTTTTGGATCAAAGGGTTTGTATATCCTAAACTTTGCTAGAAAGTGCCAAACTGTTTTCCAGAACAGTTATATTAGTTTGTACTACCACAAGCAATGGAAGAGAGTTTTTACTATACCATAATTTAACACTTGGAATTGTTGGTTCAAAAAATTTTTTCCTATCTAGTGGCACATTTTGTCATTTTGATACTAATATGCATTTCTCTGGTTACTAATGAATTAGTTTATATGGTCATTGGCTATTTAGAGTTTCTCTTTTGTATGGTGCCTATTAAAGCCTACTATACAATTTTACCTTTGGTTGTCTGTTTTTTAGATCTTGATTTGGAGGGCCTTTTTTCTTCTCTTAATATAGTCTTTTGTGGGTCATTTATCAATTACATGCATTGCAGATATCTTTTTTTTTT
>NW_007841727.1:0-708 GCF_000696425.1 Galeopterus variegatus
TTTTTTTTTTTTTTTTTTTTTCTTTTACTGCTTGTACTTTTGGGCTCATGTTCATAAAGTCTGTGCCCAGATCTAATTGCTGAAGTGTTTCACCTATATTTTCCCTTAGTAATGTTACAGTTTTAGGTCTTCAATTTAAGCCTTTAATCCATTTTGAGTTGATTTTAGTGTATGGTGAGAGGTGCACATCTAGTTTCATTCTTCTGCATATGGATATCCAGTTTTCCCAGCGCCACTTGTTGAAGAGGCAGTCTTTTCCCCAGTGTAGATTTTTGTTGCCTTTGTCCAATATCAGGTGGCTGTAACCCTGAGGGGTGATTTCTGGGTTCTCAATTCTACTCCACTGGTCTGAAAGTCTATTTTTATACCAGTGCCATGCTGTCTTGGTTACAATAGCTTTGTAGTATAATTTGAAGTCAGGTAGTGTTAGGTCTCCAGCTTTATTTTTTTTTTTAGGATTGCTTTGGCTATTCAGGGTCTTTCATTGTTCTATATGAAGGGTAAGGTTGTTTTTTGTATTTCTGTAAAGAATGTCATTGGTATTTTGATGGGGATTGAATTGAATCTATAGATTGCTGTAGATGTCTTTGACATTTTCACAGTGTTAATCCTTCCAATCCAGAAGCATGGGATATCTTTCCATCTTTTTGTGTTTTCTTTAATTTCTTTCAGAAGTGGTTTATAGTTCTCATTATAGAGATTTTTCAC
>NW_007841728.1:0-708 GCF_000696425.1 Galeopterus variegatus
CTGTGCAGTGCCTCACTCTTAATAGGCACTCAAGTGAAGATATAGGAAAGATGTTTTTACCGCAATATAAAATATAACTTTCAAATAGTTAGACCCATGAGAAAAGCATCTTATAAAAGTAGTGAGAGTTTTTAACCAACAGGAAAAATCCCTGCATAAAAACGGATGCTAAAATGAAGCCTGCTGCATTTCTACATATTTTATTTTTTACTTTTTAAACAACAAAGTAAAGGATGAATACTATTTGTGATGTTTGTGTAGTACTGCAAATAGTTCAGATTTCCAAATAATGATAGAAGATTCTTCCTTAATAATAAAATTAAATTTCCGTGTTCTCACCATGCTTACACAATTTTAAATATGCAATACCCCGTGTTCTCACCACGCTTACACAATTTTAAATATGCAATACAATCCAATATTCTGTTTCATGTTCTTATATTTTCTTATTGTCCTTTTGAGTTTTCTTTACAGGCATTTATCTCTTCTGATAGTCTAATCATGACTATTGTATGACACATCTCAGAAGCTTTAGCTGGCTGATCAGTTGAAATCTAATTTCCCATTTAAAAATGGATCCTGTCCCATAGAGAATCTTTGGAAGTAATCTATTCTTTTCCAGAGAGCAACAGAACCATCTGAGGCAAATTCAGCCTTTCTAAAGCAGTGGGTTACCATTTGGTAATTTACCTCCTCTAGGGCATTAAT
>NW_007841729.1:0-708 GCF_000696425.1 Galeopterus variegatus
CCCCAGAATCAGGGGAGGAAGTAAGGAAAGACTTCCACACAGTGTTGTTTAAACCAAGCCTCACAGGGTGAGTAGGGTTCAGCCAGCCTGAGTCATGGTCAAGGTATTCCACAGAGGGCACAGCCTGTGCAAAGGCCCAGGACCCAGGGCACACAGGAGGACTAGAGAGCAATCCATGGTGCTTGGAGTGTAGGGGCCAAGAGGCGACATGGACCCAGATGTAACAGCCCAAAGCAGTTCCCAAATACACCGCATAGTTTCACACCATTACCTCTTTGCTTTTGCCTCTTCCCCATCTGGCCTGACTGAAAAACTCTTCATTGCTCCAAATCATCTTCAACTGTCTCCCAATAACTCTGTGAAGTTTCTCTCAATACCACACTTCATCCCTTGGGTATTCTATAAGCATCATTAGGTGTCATCAAAGGAATGGGCAGAAAGTCTGGGATGCTCATCCTTTGATCTGGAAAGGTTCCAAGTGGCTCTTTAGTCTCCACTCCCTCCTATTCCACAGGTGAGAAATCAGAGGTCTAGAGAGGCTACACCTGCCTAAGTCATGGAGCACAGCCAGCTGGGAATGGAGGACCAGTGCTCAGCCAACTTCATTTCAGGGAGGACTGGCTGCAACTGCCCCCAAGCCATCTCCCCAAAGGGTCTGATACTGATAGTAAAGGGCCTGGGCTACCCAGCCCTGGGGGAGACCTGGCC
>NW_007841730.1:0-708 GCF_000696425.1 Galeopterus variegatus
AAACACATGCTCATACACACACGTGCTCATACACACACATGCTCATACACACACATGCTCATACACACACACGTGCTCACACACACGCACACACACACATGCTCACACACACATGCTCATACACACACGTGCTCATACACACATGCTCATACACACACATGCTCATACACACACATGCTCATACACACACATGCTCATACACACACGTGCTAATACACACACACATGCTCACACACACACATGCTCATACACACACGTGCTAATACACACACACATGCTCACACACACACGTGCTCACACACACACGTGCTCATACACACACACGCTCATACACACACACATGCTCACACACACAATGCTCATACACACATGCTCATACATACACATGCTCATACACACACGTGCTCATACACACACACATGCTCATACACCCACATGCTCATACACCCACATGCTCATACACACACATGCTCACACACACACATGCTCACACACACACGCTCACACACACGTGCTCACACACACACATGCTCACACACACACATGCTCACACACACACACATGCTCATACACACACACACACACGTGGTCATACACACACACATTCGAGCAGCTTTTTAAGTTGTCCTCAGCTAGGAATTTGGTCTAAGTGATCTGGTCCATCATTGTCAGAAGTAGTGGTCCTAAAATATTGACTTTGATGTTCCC
>NW_007841731.1:0-708 GCF_000696425.1 Galeopterus variegatus
CCTAGAACAGTGTCTGGCACACTGTGACATGACTGAATGAGTGAATGTTTGTGAAATTTTTTTGTACTAAACAGTTAATACAAATGTATATGTAGGTATATGTCTATGTATATGTAAATGCATATGTACAGACTGTCCTCTACCTATGATGGTTCAACTTACAATTTTTGGACTGTATAATGCTGCAAAAGCTATACACACACACCTTCTCAAGAGAGAGCGTGATGCTGCCAGGTCCAAAGTTGGTAGCAATTTCTATCATCTGGATGGTTTCACAGGTTTGGTTTCATGGTGAACATTTAAAACCAAAATTGGCTCTCCGTAGCCTCCTTGGACACTACAAGAAGCACATCTGTCTCTGAACTCAGCTCTCTTGCCATCATTAAAGCCTTCATCTTAATAGTGGGCTTTCTGGATCACTCGATGAAATCAGTTTTTATTAATCTATCCTAACTAATGTAGATACCACATAATATGGTCCAACGAAGTATACTCGTAGAATAAAATCCAAATACCTTGTCCTGCCTTATTATCCTATCTCATCTCATCCCTCACTCCCTCTTGCAAGCCTCCACACTTCTCTTTCTACCACGTGGCCTTTGCTCTGCTGTTCCTACTTTATGGAGGGCTCTTCCTCCAGCTATTTCTATTACATAGGTTCTCTTTTTCAGTGGCACCTCCCTTGAGAGGTCGGCCCACTACTGCCTC
>NW_007841732.1:0-708 GCF_000696425.1 Galeopterus variegatus
CCACAAGGCTATCCTTCCAAAATGAAGGGCAAATAGTATATTTCTCAGACAAACAAAAACTTTGAGAGTTCACTACCACATTACCACCCTTACAAGAAATTCTCTAGGGAGTACTGGCTTTGGTACCTGAAAAATAACTACCACTGCCATAAAAACTCAAGAAAAATCAAAACCCACTAGTAAAATGAAAATGTCAACAATGAAGGCAAAAAAATGTATATCTACAACCCAAGAAACCAACAAATACAGAAGACATACAGTAAATCAGAAAGAAAAGAACAAAAGACACTTGAGACATCCAAACAAAAATCAATAAAATGCTAGGAGTAAATCAACACTTTTCAATAACAACTCTTAATGTAAAAGGATTAAATTTCCCACTCAAAAGATACAGACTGACTGACTAGATTAAAATGGTGGACCCAACTTTATGCTGCGTTCAAGGGAGTCACCTTGCCTAAAAAGACACACATAGACTAAGAGTGAAAGGATGGAAAAAGATATATCATGCAAATAGAAATGTAAAATGAGCCAGAGTAGCTATTCTTATACCTGATAAAATAGACTTTAAACTAAAAGCCATAAAAAGAGACAAAGAGGGCCACTACATAATAATAAAATGATTCATCCATCAGGAAGACATAACAATCATTAGTATATATGCACCCAATGTCAGAGAGATTTATAAAGCAAACTCTATTAGACCTA
>NW_007841733.1:0-708 GCF_000696425.1 Galeopterus variegatus
CAACAATATTGAGTCTTTCAATACAAGAATGTGGTATATTTATTCAGATATTCTTTTATTTATCTCATTAATATTTGATCTTTTAATGTAAAAGTCTTACTTTTAAGACTTTTAGATGTGTTTTATTATATTTATTACTAGGTATTATGGATTTTAGCACTGGTATACTTTTTTTGTGCATTAGCTAAACCATCCTAAATTATCTATAAGTTCTACTAGTTGTTTTGTAGATTGCCTTGAATTTCCTACCTAAAGTCACATCACCTGAAGGGAAATAATAATAATAATAATTTCTGTTTTTATGATCTTAATGCATTTTACTTGTTTTTTCTTGGCTTATTGTGATCACTATGACATCCAGTATAATGTCAAAGATAAGTTAATATGGAGCGGAAAAAACTATGATATCAGATTTGTTATTAGAAACACTGCAAACTAGAAGAAAATAGAGTGAAATCTTTAAAATGCAGAAAGAATAAAAAGTCAATCTAAAAGTCCTTATCCAGAAAAAATATCTTTACAAACAAAAACAAAAAGAAAAACAAAAAGAACTAAAGATAAAATAGACTTTTTCAGACATACAGAAGCTTAAAGAACTCATCACCAGCAATTCTTCACTAGAAGAAATGTTAAAGGAAGTCTTTCAGGTAGAAGGAAATGCTGTCAGATGGAAATATGAATTTACACAAAGGAATAAAGAGAACCAGA
>NW_007841734.1:0-708 GCF_000696425.1 Galeopterus variegatus
AAGCTTTTATTAATTTAATTCAATTTGTCTATTTTGCTTTTGTTGCGTATGGTTTTTGAGGTCTTATGCAAAAAAATCCTCGTCCAGACCAATGTCATAAAATGTTTCCCCTATATTTTCTTCTAATAGTTTTATTGTTTTGGTCTTACATTTAAGTCTGTAATCGATTTTGAGTTGATTTATTTTATATGTGAAAGATAGGAGTGTGGCTTCGTTCTTCTGCATATGGACATCCAGTTTTTCCCAGCACCACATATTAAAGAGACTGTCATTTCCCAAATGCATGTTCTTGGCAGCTTTTTCAAAAATCAGTGGCTATAAGTACATAAATTTATTTCTGTATTCTCTATTCTGCTCCATTAGTCTATACATCTATTTTTATGCCAGTACCATGCTGTTTTGGTTAGTGTGGCTTTGTGGTATATTTTAGCATTAGGTGGTGTGATGTCACCAGCATTCTTTTTGCTCAAAATTGCTTTGGCTATTTGGGGTCTTTTGTTTTGCTCTGTCAATTTTAGGATCATTTCTTTCTATTTCTATGAAAAATACCATTGCTATTTTGCTATTTTGATAAGATATTGCACTGAATCTGTAGATTGCTGTGAATAGTATAGATATTTTAACAATGTTAATTCTCCCAATCCATGAATGTAGATATCTTTGAATTTCTTTGTGACTTCTTCAATTTCTTTCAAAAATATTTTATAG
>NW_007841735.1:0-708 GCF_000696425.1 Galeopterus variegatus
TAAATAAATTAAAATAAAATATCTTGGGACAAATAATTATATACTTAGATATCTTACTATGTGGCTAGCCTAAATAGTTGTTTTTGCTTATCTGATATTTTTTAATCCTTCTCTATCTTTTGTGGAAATGTATACATCCAGTTACTAATTAATGTTCCCTATATTTTTAAATCTTGAGTTATTCTATCTTAGATGTGTTCCTCATTGTCAGTGATTACATTCTTTTAAAAAGCAGATACAATCCTAAATAAATAAAAGTAATCAGAACATCCTTAGGAAACTGAAGCCTGCCTTCTTTCTATTTACTGTGGTACTCTGTGGACAGCTGTAAACATTTAGGGGTTATCTCTAAAATTCAAATCATTCTTTGATTTTATTTGGGACATCCAGTCCTTTCAACTGCAGGAAGAAAGAATTCTGAGGCTCTTTGAACTTTTAATGTCTCTTTGTAAGGGGCAAAGTCCAAATGAGTTCATAATTATAATGCTTTTATTATTATTATTTCCTTGAAAACATATTATGACAATTCCTCTTTATCTCCTATAGTAACGTAATCTTTGTCATGTTGTTTTTTATTGCTTTTCTTCTCGTATTTTATTGCCCTGGGTATTCCATTTGCTTTTTTGACACATTACAACTTTTTAGTTTGGTCCTACTGGTACTATTGGCAAATTTAAAGCTGAGCTGTGTGAAATTATACTATTGTTC
>NW_007841736.1:0-708 GCF_000696425.1 Galeopterus variegatus
CATAATGGTGCCAGAAAGCCGTAAAATAACCTAGCATACTTCTTATCCCAAACATCCCTGTATGTAGGGTAGAACCTAGTAACAATCCCAAATCTATATGTCATGTACAACCAATAGAAAGCCTGATGAAGTAATTAGGTGGGCTGTCTTTCTCTCTCTCTCCTTTGACCCTTTCCCCTTCTAAAATGTTATGCTCTGCTGGCCCTCTTTGGGAAACATTTTCAGGGTGACATGATCTATGTGTCTCCCCAGTTCCAATCATCATATTGGCTCAATAAATCCTTGCTATTTGTATTTGGTCTCAGTTTCTTTCTAGGCCAACAAAAGACATGCACTACTTCTGTTTCCAGAGGTATCACTAAATTGTAGTCTGAAAAATACGGGCCAGTTTTTAAATCCATCACCAGTGTTGGATAGTGCTTGGTTCCCATGGCTTTGACAACAGTAAATATTATCTGTGTTTAGATATAGTGACAAATGACACATTAGGTATCGTTTCTTGCCAAGAAATTACAGTTCATGGGTAATTTAATTGAATTTCTCTGTTTCCTACTGGATCTGACCATCTTTCATCTTTATTGGCCCTTTGCATTTTTAAAAGGAGTTGTTAATTCAATCTCATTTTCCGGTGAGCAGTTTCTTCTTAGTTGAGATCTGCATATATCCTGAATGTTAATTTTGTCTGTACCCTATGCAAATGTCTCCAGT
>NW_007841737.1:0-708 GCF_000696425.1 Galeopterus variegatus
AGGGAGCAGTTTGCCAAGGGCAATGACACCTCAGGTCTGCCCTCCAGGACAACTCAGTCCTCCTAGGATAGGAGGGGTGCTCTCCCAAATTTCTCAAATGCCCTTAGGGCCTGTGATAGGTGAGGCACCCTTCCAGACTTCCCAAATGCGTTTAGGGCATTTTTTCCACTGTCTTGGTGTTTAGCATCTGGCTGCCTCACCATCAAGATAATGTCTTTTACAAACAGTTTATCTGCTTCACCCTTGAGTTTTTCTCCCACTCTTCACTTTTCTACCACATGGCCAGGCTGCAAATTTCCCAAATCTTTATGCCCTGCTTCCTGTTTATATTCTGGCTTTTGAATTACTTCAATCAGCTCGGCTTACACTGGCTACTCACTAAGTCTCGGGCAGTTCAGCAGCGTTTGCTGACAGTTCAAACAGCTGCATTTCCCCAGTCCATCAAGGAGTGGCTGCCCTGACCCTGTGCATATCTGCAGCTCTCCTGTAACCACTGCCTCAGAGACAGGCATGTAGTAATGGAGACTAACTTTTCCACCTTTTCACCAGGTGAAAACATACTTGAAATTCTGCAGATGCACCCATCCTCGGGCCATCTGCCCATCTGCATGTGGCACTCTTTTCTTGGGTTTTATGGCACCTGGCCATCCATTGGGTTTAAGTGGCACCCTCTGAGCCTTTTGCCTTCAGACAAACACAACATGCATT
>NW_007841738.1:0-708 GCF_000696425.1 Galeopterus variegatus
TGGTGGCTTAATAAGTGACTCTGAACAGCAAGGGCTGCCTCTTCTAAGGTGCAAGGGTGACTGTTTTAAAACTGCCTCGCTGTGAGATGCCAAAAGCAGAGTCTAACCTGACCTGCCTGCTTACTCGTATGTATCTTAAATTGTGAGAAATAAAATGCCCCATTTCTACGTACCTATCACGAATCCATCCCCAGACTTCTGATAAGAGAAGTTTTCTTTTAAATATTTAAAAACATATCAGGTGTTTTGTCGGTGTTGCTTTTTTTCCCCTTGATCCGAGATTACCAATTCCAGTGGTTTGTAAACTGCATTTCAAAGAAATCTGGACTCTGGAGAATTGTTTCCAAGACAGGGAATGGGGTAGGGGTGGGGGGATGACACTGGTGCTACAGACCACATCATGCTCACTTCAACTAGGGCAGCTCCATTTATAACTGGCTTACATATTGGCACCCCATGGAAAATTTTAAAGAAATAGTTCTAGTGATAAAGTTTTTTTAAAAAAGGGTGAAGATGGATGGAAGAAGAAAGAAAACAAAGAACGAGAGAGAGAGAGATAGGGAAGGAGAAAGGAGGGAGGGGAAGGGATGAAAAGGAAGGGAAAGGAGTAAGAGGAGAGGAGAGCAGGGGAGAGAGGGAGGGACAAAAGGAAGGAAGGAGGAAAGGATGGAGGAAGGGAGTTAGAAAAGAAGGAAGGAAAGAAGAAAG
>NW_007841739.1:0-708 GCF_000696425.1 Galeopterus variegatus
AGGGATGGAGCCCCCATCTTTTGTCTTTGGTACAAGTAGGCCTGAGAATAGCATCATTTTTTGTAGTCCCTGAAGACCAGTTGTATCCCTCATGTCTTCCTCTGCCAAACTGAGGAAACCACAAGGCCTAGAGGTCTTCCTTAAGGTTTATGTAGACAAGGAGGGATCAGGACAGCTGCTTTTCCCAAACTTTCACCAACCTGCCACCAGCGCAGTATATGTGTAGTAGAGATCAGAGACTCATGTTTCCATACTGCACCATCCAAATAGGTATACATTTTTTAAAAAGTTATTTATATTTATACATCCTAAAATCATTTCGTGAAACTATTCTGCAAAATCTCTTTCATATTGATCTCTTCAAAGGGGGAGGTTCTCAGAGAGGCTACCCAACTGAGATTGAGCCTGTGGGGACATGTTTTTTTCTCCGCCTCACAGGATGGGGATGGAGGGTTCTGCCTGGTCTGTTCTTGCACGGTTGATGCTGAAGATGGTGTATTACTTAGGATGCAGCCCCAATTTGGACCCTGGGTCTCCTGTGGAAATGCTTAAGTAGAGGTGAGAAAAATAAAATTTTTCAACTAGATTATTGGAGTATTGTTTATTTTTAGCTTCCACAACCCAACCACCTAGAACTTTGACCAGGCTCTCAGCTTTATTGGAAAAGATATCAAAGCAGAGTTTGATAAGAGCATTGCCTTCAAACAG
>NW_007841740.1:0-708 GCF_000696425.1 Galeopterus variegatus
TAAAAACTTAGTTGCCATCCTCTGGGAATTTGCAAGCTAGTAAGAAAAGAGGAAATTAATATAACTAAATCCAATAAGAGGTAGACAACTGAATGATTAAAATCTTTACTCCAGTTCCCGGAAATGTGATTTCTTTTTTTTCCTGAGGCTTCACAAAATGAGGGGAAGGTATTATGTTTTAAAAATATACTTATAAGACTTTTAAAATGTTTACAAATTTTGACAATGTGTTCCACTCATGAGGACATATACATTAAGCTTATTTTTTCTTAATCCTTTTTGTTCATTTACTAACTCAACAAGTGTTAAGTATGTACTATGTGTCAAGCTCTATGCAGGATGCTTGGGCACAAGACACATGTATGCCTTAATGATCTCTCTGTGCAGTGGAAAGTGACAGCACCTGTGTTGATGAATAAATGCTTGGTAAAGGTTATTTAAAACAGGTAGGTTAGGGTACTATGTGAGATTAGACATTCGTAATCTTTCTGGAAAGGCTTCAGCTGGGTCTAAAATAACAATAACAACAACAACAACACTAATAATAATAATAATAATAATAATAATAATAATAATAATAAATGTACTATCTAATTCTTAATGTATGATTTTCTAAGTATTTTTATTCATGATAATACTTAATCACAACAAGTCTTTGAATTCAGTATGGTGTCCACAATTTACAGGGAGCTAAGACAGAAAGATTAA
>NW_007841741.1:0-708 GCF_000696425.1 Galeopterus variegatus
TATGAAATCCAGAGGTGGTTTGCATTCTAGGATGGTGCAGCAATTCAAAGACCCAGGGGGGGACACCTGAGCTCCTTCTTACTTCCTGCTCTTTGTCTTAATGTGTGGCTTTTGTCTTCAGGCTCACATTGTGGCTGATGCCTCCCAAGTATTACTCCCTTGCTCCTGGCAGGAAGAAGAGAAAGCTGCGAAAAGTGAAATGTGGATACCAGTGAGTCTATTCTTTCTTAAATCCCTTCTCAGAAGAGCCGCACCATGACTTCTGTTTATATTCCACCAGAAAAAGTCTGTCATATAGCCTCTATCTGCAAAGGATTCAGGGGAAGCATTTTGTCTTGATAAATTGCCATTAATAAATTAAAAAGTGAGAATAGATATGAGTAGAGACTGCAAGCCATGTTTGCCACAATTGTATGTGTATGTGTGCACATGTGTATTTATGAACATTATGAGAGTCAAATTTATGTGATACAACTTCATAATTATGACAGCACCTTTTACAGTGTAGGTGCTCAATAAAGATTTATTGGTCAATTGAGTTATTTATGATATGTAGTAGATTTTTTTTCCTTGTGTTAAAATAATATATTAACTTACGTATTATAACAGTATTTGTAAATAACCAAAAAGCTGAAATGCACTTTTACTGACACTTCCCATTATGAAAAATGTATGCAGAACAGAATTGGCATGAAACATATCCATTTC
>NW_007841742.1:0-708 GCF_000696425.1 Galeopterus variegatus
CAGTAAGAGTTGAAGCCAGGATTTGAATGCAGACAGGCTGATTCCAGAATCCACAGTCCTCGTCTCTTGTAAGACCAGAGTGTCTGAACCTGTGGCATCATTGCACAGCAGGTGTGAAACTGAGACAACCAGCAAGAGGAACCCAGAAACAACAGTGATAGACTCTGATGTGTTAGAAGTTTCCCCTCCACTTGGTGAGTTACTTAGCTCAGTAATCTGTGAAATGTCTACAAGTACCTGTGACCTCAGAGCAAGAATGAGGTAATCATGCCCCTGACAGTCTCTAAGTGGCGGTTACTCAGCATGTGTAGAGTAAGTGTGTTTGCAGATGTGTTTCTTTGCTTCTCTCGTGAGGTTAGAGAGGCATTATGAGTGTGTGACCTAGTTTTCTGATTGGACCAGCAGCTCTCTGAAGGTATAGCCATGTTTCTTTGGCCCCAGCAGATCCTTCCTCAGCCCCTGTGAGTCACCCTGGGTTCACAGGCAAGAGCACTAAGCCCATGTGGTTCTAGCAGATGCAGCCCCTGCCCTTAAGGAGCTTGAGAGCTAGTAGCGTTGTTGTTACAGTCATAACTCACTCATGCATAGAATAACATGGCAAGTGTCATGCAGGCAGCAGAAAGGGTTTTTAGTGGCATAGAAGAAAAAGAGAATATTCCCAAAGGGGACAGTAGGGAAATCTTCCCAGTGCAGGCAGGGTTTTAATTC
>NW_007841743.1:0-708 GCF_000696425.1 Galeopterus variegatus
TTTTTTTTTTTTTTTTTTTTGTCTTTTTTCGTGACCGGCAACGGGATCGCAACCCTCAGTGCCGCGCCCACACCTCGCTCAGCCAGTGAGCGGCCGGTCTGTATGTGGGATCCGAACTCTTGGCGGGAGCGCCACCGTGCTTCCCAAGCGGCGCACTGTAGCGGTGCACTACCGGGCCGGCCCAGTCCATTTTGATTGCTTATAACAAAATACTTGAAACTGGTTGATTTATAAAGTAAACAAAATTTATTGCTTACAGTTTCTGGGGCTGGAAAGTCCAAAGTCCATCTGGTGGTGGCAACAGCGACCCAGGGGTCTCACAATGCGAGACGGTGGAAGGAGAGAGAGAGCAGAGAGAGCAAAAGGCAGACTCTCCTCTTCTTTTAAGGCCCTCAGAACCATGCCCCTGACCACCATTTTTAATCCATTCAGTACCGCACAGTCCTACAATCCAATCACCTCTTCGAGGCTCCACCTTTCAGTTACCGTAATAGGATTTCACACCCTCTTAACAGTCACAGTGGGGGCCAAGTTTCTTATAAGTAAAACTTGGGAGACAATTTAAGCTTCACTGAGTTTTGGGGGGACATAATTCAATCCACTACAAGGACATTTAAAAAATATAACCATAATGCCATTATCAAATTTGCCATATAAACTAGTCTAGCACAATATCTGATCCATATTCAGATTTCTCTGAATGCCTCA
>NW_007841744.1:0-708 GCF_000696425.1 Galeopterus variegatus
CCGCTGTCCCTATGCAGATCAGCCTCACCATAATGAGTCCTACGTGTGAGCAGATGAGGCCAGAATAGACCAGCAACATGAGACGGTCACACCGGGGACCCACCCAATGCACTGCAGACAGAGGACCTTTACAGGCTGTCTCCTCATCTGTCAGTTGAGCCTGCACCAGGGGGGACGTCAGGGAGGGAGGTGCACGTGAGGCCTCTTGGCATGTGGGGTGTGGGCTACAGGAAGACTAGAGCAGGGAGCCCTGAGAAATGCAACAAGGTAAATGAGCTCCAGTGCCACAGGGACTCTCTTTCATAATGTAAATTATACCTCCATGAAGCCTCTTAGAAAAGTGAAGTTGTCCATATTTGCGGAACTTTGGGGGAATGTGCCACACGATGGAGAGTGAAAACTATGAGAAGAATCACTGCTGCAGCCTGCAAGGGCGGCGAAGAGTAACCTCAAGGGTGTCGGTGTGCTGAGCCCCCACTCACCTCCAAAGTAGTAGGCGACCCTTGAGTAGGTCTCCATGGAGGCTGCAGTGTGGACAGTGGAGGCCACGTCCTTGTCCACCCTCATGCTCAGGTGGCTCCTTGTAGCCATCAAGGAGACAGAATGCCACCGCCCATCATTTAACCCAACACCTGGGGAATCAAATCATATCAGGTAAAAGAGACACCCGTAAGCCACAGACCTCACAAGTACTTAACAAAAAGTGAT
>NW_007841745.1:0-708 GCF_000696425.1 Galeopterus variegatus
TGGACCAGAAGAACTTTTAAGGCCATGTCTATGGGTTTCTGATGGCCATAAACCTGTTTAGGCCTGTTTAAAATTCATTTTAAACATAGACCCTTCAGGAATGTGGCAAGGTAAACATAAAGGTAGTGGACTTTACTACCTTTTGGCATGTTGGTAACGTAAAACTGTTGCTTTGAGCATTTGATGCCTCATTAACCAGTAGTCTGCTTCTCCTAGTTATATGTACTCCTTTGAATTCCTGTCGAGGTAAGCTTCCAATAAATGGATCTCATTCTGCCTCTCATTTCTGCTAAGAAGCGGAGACTGAGGATGATAGAGCTGGTTAGTTTTTGGATTTCAGAGAACACAGTTTGTATGCTGTATTTGTCAAACATCCTTGAGCGCATTTGACCAAGGTGGGCAAATTAAATTTGCCTTTTCCAATATCTTCTGAATTTTTGATGAGCTGCTGTATGTCTTGTCACTTTTTCTGCTCATAACTATTTTCATCATAGCTGTGTTCTATAATTCTTTTTTCTACAAAAGTAATTTATTGTTTTTGCTTTTCAAGATGGCTTCCATTCGTCTGTGTGTAAGTTCCAGATTTAGTACAATACAGGGTGTATAAGTCACCTTTTTCTTTCCTAATTGAAAAGGCATGGAATCTAGTATATCCAAGGATATAGCTGTGGTGTATATATCTAATTAGGAACGTGTTACCACAAAGAT
>NW_007841746.1:0-708 GCF_000696425.1 Galeopterus variegatus
AAAATTAAGCTCTCTGGGATTTTTGAGAACTCTTAGAGAAGATTTCGGTCTCCCGCAATTCGTAGTACTTTTAATCCATTTTATCTGGATTTTAGAGGGCAGAGAGATTCTATCTGACATCAGGTTTATATTCCTCATAGAATTTATTTTTTTTTCTTTTATTAGCATATTCATTATTACAAATTGTAATTATTCTTAATGCCCCTTACCCAACCAATCTCTCCCCACCCCCCTCCATATCCTGCCATCTCTGGTATCCTTAGATTTGTTCACTCCTTCTGAAAATTCAACATATCATTGGACCACATCCACATGACTATTCCTGACTTATAGAATGTGAGTGGAAATAGTGTGGTCATTTCCAGGGTAGGTGGTTAAGTACCAAGTGTGACTCAAACGTTCAACTCCTTCCCTCACCCCTGCAGCTGGAAGGGGAGGCTTTGAGATGGTGGAAACATAGGATGGAAGGGGTCCAGATACCTGAATTACTTTTGGAGAGAGTCACCCAGTAGAGCCAGCTGGCCAATGTTAAACTCTGAATAAGTGAAAAATAAACTTTTGCCGAATAGACAAAGGTTGAATCGTAAGAGGAAAATGAACTTCTATCTATGAAAATAAAATATGCCTAAGACATATTTTTTCAAATTATATTGGGATTTACATTTTTTCGCTTTATATAAACTCAAAATCATCATTATAAGCCATTTA
>NW_007841747.1:0-708 GCF_000696425.1 Galeopterus variegatus
GTCTTTTTCTGTGTCCGGCAACGGATCGCAACCCTCAGTGTCGCCCCCGTACCGGACCGCGGACCAGCAATGGGATCGCAACCCTCGGCACTGCTCCCGCGCCTCGCTCAGCCAGTGAGTGGGAACCGGTCTGTATGTGGGATCCGAACCCTCGGGCAGGAGCGCCGCCGCGCTTCCCAAGCAGCGCACTATCCAGTGTGCCACCAGGCCGGCCCCACTGAGCCCCTCTTTTTTAATTTCTGTGTTCTTCCTGGGAAATCACATGTCTTCTGTCATGTTTCAGCCATCGGCTTTATGTGGTGGACTCTCCATAACCTCTCCAGCCTCACACTTAGCACAGAGAAAAGCTTATGAACTTGGAGTCAAGCTTGGAATGAAATATCAGCACTGCTACGTACCACCTGTGAGACTTTATTAAGCTCTCCAGAACCATTTCTCTTCTTTAATATGAGCATAATACTTACCTCTTCACTCCTTTGCCACCTCTGGTGGCCTCAGTCCTGTTCTCTCTGGTTGAAAGTTCAACAAATTATCGCAATGATTGCAACTTTCTTTCTTTTTTGGTTTATTTATTTATTTATTTAGCTCCTACTTTGAGTGAGGACATGTGGTGTTTCTCTTTCTGTGCCTGGCTTATTTCACTTAACACTATTTTCTTTGAGTTCATCCATGTCACTGTGCAGGGCATAATTTCACTCCTTTTTATGG
>NW_007841748.1:0-708 GCF_000696425.1 Galeopterus variegatus
CCCTACATTGTCTATTATTGTACCTTTTCAAGTGTTTTTATTACATAGAATGCAATGGCTGTATCTGCACTTGAGGCTATTCTAATTGGCACATGCAGTTTTATTTTACGTTGATCATACTTATTTTAATTACCATTATTAATCTAAAACTAATGTCTTCTGTTAACAACAAAGATGCAGCAACAGGCAGCTCTGTTTTTGGAATTAGAAACTCTAAATCCTGGCCTAGTTCTAAGTAGCTGTGTAAACTTTGGCAAGTCACTTTATCTCTCTGAACCCATCTTCTCTAATGAAAGTGGTGGGGTTAAGGGAAATGCTCTCTACTGTCTCTGTTGGATAATTCTAAAACATTTAGTCTTGACTACAATATTCACAAATATATCTACCTTTTTTCATTCTGTGAAGGGGAAAACACAGCAGAATAGTGGAGGGAGATCATGCATATCAGAGCCCTAATGGTGCACTCTCAGATGCACAAGGAAAAACAAATCTCACAGGTTTCCCATAGTGTTTTCTAGTTTGCCATCCTATACTGTAGAATTTTGCTGCTCTCCCTTCTTCCCCCTTTACAGTCCTTCTTTAGAAAAGGGAAAAAGAAAGGAGGATGGAACTAGAGAAGAATTGTGGCCATCAAGTAAATATTATGTTATAGAGCAAAGTTGCCTCCTTCCTATGTATGTGCATTTCAGTGACACAAATTCAACTACA
>NW_007841749.1:0-708 GCF_000696425.1 Galeopterus variegatus
TAGTTTGCAAATAGTTTCTCCCATTCTGTACGTTGTCTTTTTGCTCTATTAACTGTTTCTTTTGCTGTGCAGAAGCATTTTAGTTTGATATAATCCCATTTGTTTATCTTCCTTTTGTTGCCTATACTTTTGGAGTCATATTCATAAAGTCTTTGCCCAGTCTTACTTCCTGAAGTGTTTTCCCTGTGTTTTCTTTTAGGAGTTTTATAGTTTCAGTCTTACATTTATTCCTTAATCCATTTTGAACTGATTTTGGTATATGGTGAATGCACAGGTCTAGTTCTATTCTTCTACATATGCATGTCCAGTTTTCTAGCACCACTTATTGAAGAGGCCGTCCTTTCCCCAATGTATGCTCCTGTTGCCCTTGTCAAATATCAGCTGGCTGTAAGTTTGTGGGTTGATTTCTGGGTTTCTATTCTGTTGCATTGGTCCGAGTGTATGTTTTTATGCCAGTATCATGCTGTTCTGGTTACTATAGCTTTGTAGTATAATTTGAAACCAGGTAGTGTAATGCCTCTGGCTTTTGTTTATTTATTTATTTTTGGTTCAGGATTGCTTTGGCTATTCCGGGTCTTTTTTTGTTCCATACAAATATTAGGATTGTGTTTTCTTTTTCTGTGAAGAATGTCATTGGTATTTTGGTGGGGATCGCACTGAATCTGTAGATCACTTTGATAGTATGGACATCTTCGCAATGTTAATTCT
>NW_007841750.1:0-708 GCF_000696425.1 Galeopterus variegatus
AACCTCACGCTGCTGGGCAATGGTTTGTACACAATCCCACGTGTCCCAAGAAAACAGATTGGCCAAGACAATCCAGGGAGCCAGGGCTAGAACAGTTTCCCAGGTCTTGACAGCCATACTGTCAGAAATCTCAAGTCCTCTACTTTTTAACAAATATTTTAGTACCTTAAGGGCCAGTTCATCCATTATGCCCTTGGTATTTCCCATGGTGTTTAGACGTATAGAAACAGAAAGAGAAAGCAGCTGAGGGTTATCACCAGAAAAAATCTGACGGGACTGGTGATGGCCAGTATTTTGGGAAAAGGGGATGGCCGGTCCCTCAGCTGGGAGACGGCAAGGAGGACTTTCACCCGGTCAGGCTTCCACTACTGGAGCTGGCTGATATGAGACCTTGAAGGTCTACCAGAGAGTAACCCTGGCAACAACCTCTCAATTGTCCCACACCCGTCTGCTTGTTCACTGAAAGTCATGGAACAGAGAGGGAAAGAATAGAGGGAAATAACAGTGGGAGGAATAAGAAAAGAGTGAAAACGACTTACACTATTTGCCTGTTGGGAATAAGGAGACTCACCTTGAAAACATCCATTACCCCAATATGGTGTTTCTCCAGAGGGAATCTCCACACTGAGGCTCATGGCTGTTCATCGCCTCTCTCTCAAGGCCACATTGTGGGTCAGATCTTCTTATGTGGTGGGCCCCATGTTGGGC
>NW_007841751.1:0-708 GCF_000696425.1 Galeopterus variegatus
GGTTCCAGCTCTCCAGGGTCGGACACTGGGTGCAAATGACCTTCACCGACACACATCAAACCGGCAACAATGAAAAGTGCAACAAAACCAGACACTGGAGAAACAGGGATTCTCACACCCTGCTGGTAAGAGTTTAAAGTAGTAAGCTGCTCCACAGAACAATTTGGTAAACTCAAGTAAAGCTGAAGATGTGTAGACCCTACAGCCCAGTAATTCCACTCCCAGATATATACCCTAGACTCAGAGAAGCTCCATCACTTTACACAAAGAGAAATATATGGAAATATTCATTGCAGCATTGTTTGTAATAGCAGAAAACTAGAAACAACCGAAATGTCCACCTACAGGGGAATGGATAATAAATCATGATGGAGTTGTACAGTGGGATGCTAGCAGAAACAAATTAACACTAACAGTAATAGAAAATAAGTGAAACATAATTTGTATCAACATCAATAAATTGGAAAGCCATAACAATAAGCAAAAAAAGCAAGTCATGAAAATATATACAGTGGTATTCTACTGTATAAAATATGCGACACAACACTACATGTTGCTAATAGATAATGTATGTTCAATAAAAGTATAAAAACGGTCATGGGATAAGAAACACAACTGCAAGATAGAGGTGCCCATTGGGTTTGGATCCCCGTACCAGCCAGCCACCCCCCCCCCAAAAAAAAGAGGTTCCCATTGGGAAGGGAGGGG
>NW_007841752.1:0-708 GCF_000696425.1 Galeopterus variegatus
CACACACAAGCCCTATAAAGTCACAAGCCAGCATCCTGGAGTTTGTAACTTGATTTTTTTTTTAAATTCATATTCTCAAAGAATCATTGAGCGGGAAGGAACTTTGAGACAACATCTGGCATGAACTATCCAGGACAGATGGTGGTCTGTCCCCTCTGGTCCTCCCTGGAGCATGAGAGAGATAAGAATGAATAGGAAGAAATAAACACTGTTGACAGGGAAAAACAAAAACTCTACGTTTGAAATCATGAAAAAGGAGAAAATTTCAAATTGCTACTCACAATTCCACCATTAAACTATTTTACCTGTGTTTATTTAATCATTTTATGACTAGTCCACACATATTTTCTCAGTAATAACACATAATATCAAAAACTATAAAATAACAGAATTGTTATAAAAATTATGAATTCACAAAATTACCTTTACTCAAAATATTAGGTAGTGAGGAAAAACTTGGAGTGCATAAAGAGAACAAGTACCTTTATTCCCTCTTGGCACAGCTATAAATTTCCACAACATTTGGGGATGATAAACCAGCAGTATTTATTAGGATTTAAAATATACATATTCTTTGACTCCAAATGCCCAATTCTGAGAAAAATAAGTGCCAGTGCATAGGAATTTATGTACAAGGATGTTTATTGTATCATTGATAGCAAAAAAATTGGAAACAATTTGCATATTCATCACAGGAGAAGAGTGGAA
>NW_007841753.1:0-708 GCF_000696425.1 Galeopterus variegatus
TGAATAGGAGTGGTGAGAGTGGGCATCCTTGTCTAGTTCCTGTCCTTAAAGGAAAAGCTTTTCCCCATCCAAGATGACATTGGTGGTGGGTTTCTCATATATGGCTTTAATTATGTTGAGATACTTTCCATCTATAACTAACTTATAGAGTCTTTATCATGAATGAGTGTTGAATTTTATCAAATGCTTTTTCAGCATCTATAGAGATGATCATATGGTCCTTGTGTTTGATTTTATTGATATGGTGGATCACACTTATTGATTTAAGTATGTTGAACCAACCTTACATTCCTGGGATGAATCCCACTTGATCAGGCACATAATTTTGCATATGTGTTGCTGTATTCTGTTAGCTAGTATTTTATTGAGGATTTTTGCGTCTATATTCATCAAGTATATTGGCCTGTAGTTTTCTTTTTAGTTGTATCTTTACCTGGTTTTGGTATCAGAGTGATGTTTGCTTCATAAAATGATTTTGGGAGAATTGCCTCTGTTTCTATCTTTTGCAATAGTTTGTAGAGAATTGGTGTCAATTCCTCTTTGAAGGTTTGGCAAAATTCTGCTGTGAATCCATCTGGTGCTGAGCTTTTCTTTGTTGGGAACCTTCTGATAAGAGCTTCAATCTCTTTTATTGTTATTGGTCTGTCCAGATTTTCTACATCTTCGTGGCTCAGTTTTGGGAGCTTGTGTGTGTCCAGAAATTTATCC
>NW_007841754.1:0-708 GCF_000696425.1 Galeopterus variegatus
AGTTTGAAATTTCCTTAACTAAATCTGAAATTGAGCAGCTTCAGAAAAAAAATGTTTCATTCTTTCTGAAGAAGAGTATAGAGAGGGTGACCTCAAACAAAAAACTGATTCAACTCAATGCTACACAACAAATTGTGAGAAAATATATTATTTTACATATGTTTTACTAACTCATAATATTTTGGTAATTAAAGAAAAATAATACTACGTGCATAAGTTAGAAAGCATAAAAAAAAAAAATCCTTGAAAAATATAGCCCTAACTCATGACTGTCTTTGTGCTTTAGGCTACTTTAGTAATATTATGTCTAAACATGTGTTACAGTTGTACTGACTGTTTTTATAACACATATTCAAAATTTGTTTCTCGGTTTTTAAAAAATATTTTATAATTTTCCCACTTTTTATAAAATAGGTAATCACATTTACTGAAACAAAGCAAAAATTAATAATTCAACTACAATATTTTAAACTGTCTTGTTTGACACGAGATTAGTTTATAATTTTAATTAGTAAATCCATTAATTCTGTCTTGGTTAAAGCTCACGTTTCTGACTGTAAAACCAGAGTGAAGTGGCTGAGTGAATTTTGTGAAGTTGGATCCAGTCATTATATAAAATAATTGCAGACCTCACATTGAAGTTTACATTTAAAATTATAATCCATTACTTCACACTTATGCATACATGTTCTGAGTAATTTTCCCAGT
>NW_007841755.1:0-708 GCF_000696425.1 Galeopterus variegatus
TTGGTGCCTTTGTTGCCTGCATGATCTTCTTCAGGGAACCATGAAAACCAAGTGGTAAGAAATTTTTCTTCTGAGTAGAAGCTGTAAGTTCAATACTTAGCTATCTTCACCTCATGATCAAATTAAACTCAGGAGTACATGATCATCTGTTTTCTTCTCAGCACTGGGCTTCTGGCAATGAGAACATTTACTGAGTTCTTATTAATTTCTAAGTTAATTAACTTTTTGAGGTCACAAACATGCTTGTATTTAAAGAAATCTCTTCGTTTATTGAACAACTACTAAGTGCCAAGTGCTATTCTATTCACTTTACCCAACAACCCTATGAGATAGGTATTGTTATTATTGCCATTTGCATATAAAGAATCAGGGTCACAGGGGGATTGACTTCCCCCAAATCGCATAGGTGATTAGGGTCAGAGCAAGAACCAGAACCCAGGCAATCTAGTTCCAGAGCCCGTTCTATAGAGTACTACTTTCTACATTTTTGTCTAGTTGGAAAATTACTTTTTTTTCAGTGTTCTCTCTGGCACCTCCAATACCTTAGATAACTGAATTCAGTTAAAGAAGTCAATGTGGTTATTTCTTATCATTGGTGGGCTCTGTCCCTGGTTGACTTCACCTTCAGCTTCTTTTTAAAATTGAAGTAAAACTAAGAATGAGAAAAACAAGTAGGCTCTTTAAGCCACAAGACTCCTTTAAGACTAA
>NW_007841756.1:0-708 GCF_000696425.1 Galeopterus variegatus
TAAGGTACAGTGAATATATTCTGGGTTTGGTTAATTAAAATCTCTTTCCTCTTCCTCAAGATGGTCTTTTGATTTTAACATACTTTGTTTACTTCCAGCATTTCTTAAAAAGTGTAAAGTTCTTTAGTATTTTTATCCTCCTCCCAAATATTTCAAGGACATTAGTGTGCTTTCACACTCCTAGTCTATTTTTGCTTAGAGTTTTATAATTATCTTTTAACGTAAAAAAAAAATTAAGTAGTTAACAGTTTTATGGCCAAAAGTTATATCAGTATCTGCTCATCACAATATTATTCCCTCTCTTTGGTGAAATTTACCCTCTAAGAGTTGTGAGAGATTGTGTGTTTGGACTTTGTATGCCTGAAAAGGTCTTCACTTTTATTCCCTCTGTAATGGTAATTTAACCGGGTATAAAATTCCAACCTAGAAATTAATGTCACTCAGCACTTGGATAATGTTACTCTGTTTTATTGCCAAACCCATCCTTCCTTGTGTAAAATCTACCCTTTTTCTAATTTTTGTTCCTTCAAAGGCAATATTTTTCCCTCTGATAGCTTTTAATATTATTTATCTATCCTTGACATTTTTAATTTTCACTACTGTGACTAGAGATTGGTACATTTTCATTGATTCTACTTGACGGTGTGTTTTATAAACTTGAGAACTCGTGTTTCTCTTCCTTGGTTATTATCTTCTCCATCATTCACA
>NW_007841756.1:5730-6321 GCF_000696425.1 Galeopterus variegatus
ATTCAAAAGACCAAAAATAACAAATGCTGGTGAGGATGCAGGGAAAGGAGAGCCCTTCTACCCTGATGGTGGGACTGGAAAATATGTAAAATAGTATGGCATTTATGGAAAATAGTATGGAGTTTTCTCAAACAACTATGGATAGAACAACCATATGATCCAGCAATCCCACCACTGGGTATGTATCCAAAGGAATAGAAATCATCATGTTTAAGGGATATCTGCACTCCCATGTTCATGGCAGCTCTATCTATGATAGCCAAGATATGGAATCAATTTAAATGTCCATCAACAGATGACTGGATAAGGAAAATATGGTATATGTACACCATGGAATACTACTCAGCCATAAAAAAAGAATGAGGTTTTGCCATTTGCAGCAACATGGATGAGCTTGGAGACAGTTATGTTATGTGAAAGAAGGGATGAGCCTAGAGAAAATTACCTTAAGTGAAATAAGCCAGACACAGAATGAGAAATACTACATGTTCTCACTCATAACTGGATGCCAAAAGGGAAGGAAAGAAAGAAGGAAGGAAGAAAGGAAGGGAGGGAGAGAGGGAGAGAAGGAGGGAGGGAAGGAGGGAGGGA
>NW_007841757.1:0-708 GCF_000696425.1 Galeopterus variegatus
TAAACCACACAGCTAACTGCTGGCCTAGACACACAGTGTTTTCTTCATTCTGTGAGGCTCTACTAGTCTTTCTAACCCTCTCTCAGCTGTGTTGAAACACTTGGCCATGGAGGAAGGCATTGGTTTGTTTCCCGTGTTTCGATGGCGGTACTAGGAATCTATAGGCTGACTCGGGCCCCTCATGCCCAGCATAATGGGGCAATCTCTTCTGTACCTTCTGTTGTGGCTGTGGTGCAGGGACACTGAGGTGTTCATCATAAGTCAGTTCTATCAGCTTTCAGATCCCTAGCTTTGTGCATGAGTGAGTTTGTTTTCACCAATTTCAGAACTTGGTAAGCATTCACCTTCTCAGGGCCACTCATCATTATTCTAATATTGAACTCAAATCTGCTTCCTATTATATTCGCACATTGGTATAAATCCCATTTGTGGAGTTACAAAACACAATTATAATCCCTTTTCAAAAGCAATCTTTTTGATTTAAAAAAAAAACCTCCCTGTCACTTCTATTCTCCCCCCATCCTCCAAATAATATAATGGGAATGAGACAGACCTGGATTTAAGTTTTACACAGTCACTTATGAAGTGTGACCTTGGGCAAGTCATTTTAGTTCTTTAATTTCAGGTTCATTTTCTATAAAATGGGGATAAGAATTCTTACTTCATAAGATGCTATGGGGATTTAATGAGATAAATATTTTAAGGAAT
>NW_007841758.1:0-708 GCF_000696425.1 Galeopterus variegatus
TGAGCCCTGACCCTGCACTTCCTCTCACTGACCACGCAGCAAGAGGAAACACAGCAGAAGGGTGTGGGCCATGGAAATCTTTCTAATAGGTTCTACTGAAACTGGTGTCTGCGGGGTGCTGGAGTTCCCCACTCTGAACCTTATACCACTTCTTTAGGGGAAACCAAGTGTCCTGAGGGAGACAAAAGCAGACTCAAGTCACATGGGGGCTCTACTTGGGACTCCACCCCTCAGTCACAGCACAGGCACCTCTGGGCCTTAATTTACCCATCCTCATCCCAACATGTGTGTGTGCCACTGTCCACAGAAATGAAAGGCGAATGCGCAGGCATTTCCTCTTATCACCAGAGGGAGCCAGACACCTTCTCATGCCAGGGAATGCCTGCCTCAACCGGTGCAGTGGGAGCTTTGCTGTACAAGGCAGGAGGGCCACCTGCTCCTCTAAGGATGGCTCTGCTGCCTGTAGAAGGACACGGCGGGGCAAATGACTTTGGCATACATGTGGCATACATGAAGGTCCTCATGCTGTGTTGGTCAGCCCGTGGGTCACTTGGGAGAGTGTGGTGCTGATAACACCAAGGCCATGAATTCAGATCCCTATATAGGGATGGCTGGTTCACTCACTTGGAAGAGCGTGGTGCTGACATCACCAAGTCAAGGGTTAAGATCCCCTTACTGGTCACCTTTAAAAAAAAAAAAAAAAAAAAG
>NW_007841759.1:0-708 GCF_000696425.1 Galeopterus variegatus
TGTTTAATCTGTTCCTTGGGACTTTAATTCTATTGATTACATGTTTTTCATTTCTACATGTTATATTTGGTTCTGTTACAAATTTGCTTTTCTTTTTTTTTAAGTCTTGTTCTCACAGTTATTTTTCTTTTACTTCTTTATTTTAAACACAAATTTTTCTATTCACCTTCATATTTTAATTTTATTTCCCCAAATAATTGGGGTATTAATTCTCTTTTATGCTCTATCAACTGATTCTTCTTCGTACCAGATGTCTCTTTCTGTGATTTCTAGTTTTTTATTGTTTATATAAAGTTGAGGTTGTATTTAAGTAGTTTTGTGCACCTTTGCTTGTGCCTATTGGGGGACAATTTTGAATTTTCTTTACACAGAATTTTCAGTGTAAATTTGGAGCCTATATTTACATGTTTCACAGGCCTGGGGTTTTATTTTCTCGTAGAACACTTTAATCGCCCAGAAATCAAGGCAGAAAAAAGTTTCCTTATAGCTTCCCTGGATGACAGCCTAAATTTCCCTCATCTCCTTTCCATTGTGTAGCCCTTTCAGAGTCCTAGGTTATGCAGAAATCTAATCCAGATGCTCTTCTCCTATTATACAAAGTGTATTCTCCTGTCATAGTCACAGAAACCCAATCCAGACTATCAAAACCTATACCTGATGCCACACTTCCGTGGACACTGTGGTGTGTACCCATCTGTCCTTGACATC
>NW_007841760.1:0-708 GCF_000696425.1 Galeopterus variegatus
AACAAGTTATGTAAGAGTAGAGTTAGTGTGCATGCACGCCCATGTACCCCTTGGCTTGTTGCAGCTATTGTGTACTTTCAGTACAAAAGACAATGGCCCTGTACTGTGGGTGGGAGGAGCTCACGGCTAAAATAAAGCATGTCAGTTTTGCCGGCGGCTACCCAGTTTTTCTTTCACTTACCTGACTCATAACCTGCACAGGACCAGGTAGAGGGGTCTGTGATCCAGCCCGACACTTGGTGCAGTTCGGTGGCAGGATGAGCAGGTAAGGATGCCACAGGCCCAAAGGGAGGGGAAAGAAATGTGGCCACCCTCAAGCAGGTGGTACTAGTGGACACATTCCTGTGGACCTGGGCTCCACTGGAAACATGGGACCAAGTGGATGGGTCCTCTATGAGTATCGAGAAAGCACTCCAGGTCTTGAGGTCCATGGTGAAGGATGAAGAGTCCTAGAGAGCACCTGGTTGGATGGGCTGGCTGATGCTTACCACACTATGAGCCAACACGGATCAGGCCCTCCATGACATGGCATGGCTTTGAGAGCTGACACGAGAAGCAGACATGCTGGACATATGAGTACATGCTCAAGAGGCTGACTTGTGGCAACAGGTCACTCCTACTGTTGACACTGGGCCAGTGACAAACCTAAGGGTGAGTACATTCCCATGAGGGAGACCGTACACCTCCTGGCATGACCTGTGGTTCATC
>NW_007841761.1:0-708 GCF_000696425.1 Galeopterus variegatus
AAACATTGATGAAATAAATTTAAGATGAAACAAAAGAATAGAAAGATGTCCCAAGTTCATGGATTATAACAATTAATATTGTTAAAATGTCCAAACTACCCAAAGCAATCTATAAATTCAGTGCAATCTCTATCAAATTTTTATAACATTTGTCACAGAAATAGAAAATAATTCTTATATTTATATGAAGCCACAAAAGACTCCTATCACCAAAACAATTTGAGCAAAAAGAACAAAGCTGCTAACCTAATCTCAAAATCTGCTGCAAAGCTATAGTAATCAACAGGGCATAGTACTGGCACAAAAACAGACTCAAAGACCAATGGAATAGAATAGAAACCCCAGAAATAAACTCATGCATTTAACATCAACTGATCTTTCACAAAGGTGCCAAGAACACACCAAAGAGAAAGAGCAATTGGTAAAGGGCTACAAAAAAATGTTTACATTGTGTAATGCTAAAATACATATATACATATGTATATATTATACATCTTTGCAACCTAAAAATAAATAAAGAGAAAGGACAGTCTCTTCAATAAATGGTGTTGGCACAACTGTATATCCACATGCATAAAAAGAAATTGGATCCTGATCTTACCCCATATACAAAAATAAATTAAAAAATGGATTAAATACTTAATCGCAAGACCTACAACTGTAAAACCACTAGAAGAAAACATAGGGGAAAGATTTCTTGGCAATGGT
>NW_007841762.1:0-708 GCF_000696425.1 Galeopterus variegatus
CATGGAATTTTGCCTTACAATATTATTTTGTACTGTGATGAATCCCAGTAAGTGCCTTTTTCCCCCCAGGTGCTCCCAGATATTGCCTGTGGGAATGCCAGTTCTAACAGCTCAGCAGGTGGCCGTCTGGTTTCCTTTGAAGTGCCGCAGAACACCTCAGTAAAGTAAGAAAATTCTCAGTCTAAAATGGTTCGATTGGTGCTATGACACATGTATGCCGGGTTGTGTTCAATGTAACGGGTTGGTAACTGGCCAGTCCAGTGAGAATCACGAATGGATCCCATGTGCAGATGTGGCCTATGTCACTGAAAAACTAGAGGTGGCTATTTTGGAGGAGGACATTACAGTTAGGATGTAGAACTGGGAAACTGAATTGGATAAGGCCTTAGGTAAGATCTGGAGCCAGACACCTCATCTCCCAAATGACTTTTGCTTCCCCCAATTATTGGCTTCTTCAGATTTTAAGGGACCATTTGATTACATTCACAGACATGATTTACCCCAAGTCTAAACGCACATGTTACAGTTTTCTCTTTAAAAACAAGCAGCTGAGAAGAGTGTTTTGTTTTAAATTTAAGCTCAAACTGCCCATTGTCACCGAGGGGATGGGGAAGAGGCCGAGGGAAGTCGCTTCAGCTGAGCCTGACGTGTGCTGGGTGCTTTGCTTGAGCTCAGAGAAGTCAGCACCTGCCCAGAAGCACAGAGCTG
>NW_007841763.1:0-708 GCF_000696425.1 Galeopterus variegatus
ACCTGCATGCAGTGAAGAGAAGAACAAAGAAAGGAGGGTTTCATGTAAGCAGACCGTCAGTCGCGTCTTGCCCGTTGAAGAACTTCTGGGGCTGGCCTAGTGGCGCACTGCTACAGTGCGCCGCTTGGGAGCGCGGCGGCGCTCCCGCCGAGGGTTCAGATCCCACATACAGACCGGTTCCCGCTCACTGGCTGAGCGAGGTGCGGGCGCAACACCGAGGGTTGCGATCCCATTGCCGGTCCCGGTCCGGTACGGGTGCGACACTGAGGGTTGCGATCCGTTGCCGGTCACGAAAAAAGACAAAAAGGAAAAAAAAAAAAAAAGAACTTCTGGGTGGACCCGCTGTGCCCTCCAGTATCGGGGCACTGGAGCCCTGCCCACCTCACTGGCTGCCCCCACCCGGCCCCAGGCCATCCCCTCCACCCCGAATGCTGAGCCACGGTCGTCTGCATGCAGCATCCTCCAGCTCTGGCTCCCTGCGTGGATTCCTGCCCCCGCAAGAAGCTGTGTGTTAATTTACATACACGAGACTCTTGGATGCTCTGTTTAAATAAAATCTGCAAAACTCTCTCTGTGAAGACTCGGTCTTCTTGCTCCCTGGACTTTTTCACTTTTAAATCTTGAGCAAACTTCTAGAAGAAAACAGGAGAAACATCTTAGTGATTTTGGATTAGTCAAAAAGTTTTTAGTTAAGATACTAAAGCAGAA
>NW_007841764.1:0-708 GCF_000696425.1 Galeopterus variegatus
AAGATCCCAAACACGTCTTGTGTTTTCCAGTGAGATTCAAGATCTCTCCCCATGGGACCTAACAGGATGGAGCAGCTGGTAGTGCTGGAAGAGAGCAGGGGCTCTGAAATCGTATTGCCTGGTGTGAATTTCATCCTCTGCACTTCTTAGCTCTGTGGCCATGGGAGCTTACTGATTCTCCTTGAGCCTCAGTATCCCCAGTTAGCACATAAGATTATAGATGCCTGTCTACTAATTAGGATTTAATAAAATCCCAATGGGAAAAAAGATGCAAAGTTATTGCACTCTCACATTTAGTGAATTAATAAGTGTTAATTCTATTTTCCTCTCTTCCTTCCTTATTTTGTAAAGTACCCACATGTTCTTAGTAAATCTTTATAAAGGGCAATCAATAAGAAAATGCAAGTATTTTTGATTTGTGGTTTGCACAGCTAAATCTTTGAAGCTGCCCAAATTTCAGGGTCAAGAGCAAAGTCAAAGTTTCAGAATAATTCATTAGGCTGTAAGTCTCTTACATTTGGGAATACTTCTTTCATTTATTTATACAAAGCTATTAATTCAGTGTTTATTATGGTGAGGAACTGGTTTTATGTGATTTACATTTATTCTTTCACTTAATATTCACACACCTTAAAATGAAGGGTCTCTTGGGCTGGCCCGTGGCTCACTCGGGAGAGTGCGATGCTGATAACACCAAGGCCCCGGGTT
>NW_007841765.1:0-708 GCF_000696425.1 Galeopterus variegatus
CTTGCTTCCTAACCTGGTCATGATATATTATCCGCTTAATTTATCATTGGATTTTTTTTTTTCTGCTAAAATTTTGTTTTGAATTTTTGCATCTTTGGTCATAAAGGATATTGTTCTGTTTTCTTGTAATGTATTTGCTTTTGGTATTAGGGTAATGCTGGCGTCATAGAATTAGTTGAGAGGTATTCTTTCTTTTTAACTTTTTGGAAGAGTCTGTATAGATAGTGTTATTTCTCCCATAAATATGTGGTAGGAATTACCACTGAAGCCATCTATGTATGAAGTTTTCTTTGTGGGGAGTTTTTTAACCACAATTTCAATTTTTAAGATATAGAGCTATTCAGGTTATCTATTTCTTCCTGAGTGAGCTTTGGTAATCAATGTCCCTTGAGGAATTTGTCCATTTCATTTAAGTTGTCAAATTTATTGATAAGGTTGTTTATAATGTTCAGTTAACTATCTTTTGAATATTCGTATTAGTGCTGGCCAGTTAGCTCAATTGGTTAGAGCATGGTGTTACAACACTAAGGTCAAGGGTTTGGATCCCCGTGCTGGCCAGCCACCGAATAAATAAATATATTTTTTAACATTTTAAGAATTTAAAAAAACAAAAAATGAATACTTGTATCACCTGTAGTGACACCTCCCATTCCTGATATTTATAATTTGTGTCTTCTCTCTGTTTTCTTGATCAATCTGTCTAGAGGT
>NW_007841766.1:0-708 GCF_000696425.1 Galeopterus variegatus
TGTTTAATAATAGCTAATAAAGTCTATGGCAAAGGCCTGAGTGCCAAAAAAGAAAAAAAAAATGACACTCAAGCTACTCTCCTCTTACATTAATCCTTACAATTGAAACATGCCTAAGGTACTTACTGAGACCATAAAATAACTGATTATGATGCATGATCTATGATCTTGTCTTGATCTCCAGACCAAAAGCCTAGATAGTATGAGACTGCCTCCTTACGTTTAAATAAGAGTATTCTTTTTTTTTTTTTTTTTTTTTTTAAAAAAAAAAAATAAAAAAAAAAATAAATAAATAAGAGTATTCTAAAACAGGGTACATTCAGTAATTGGTGCACACACTTTCTGGTTTTAACTTCTGAGAAAACCACTTTTGAATGTCACAGAAGACATTCTAAGACCCTACACTGGGTCTTAGTTATTTAAAACTGTGTACAATAACGGTTTAGTTCTAGAAACTTAGCTATTTTACCCGAAGGTATACCAAACTTTGGCATCATGGAACTACAAATGACTACTCAAACCAAGTATGGAAACCTATAAAATAAATGTCAATGAATAGTGATTAGAATACCTCTCAATTATTAATGACATTCAGTAGAGTGTATTTAAACAATAATTTATAATGATGTGCATTGGCCGATATATTCGGCCCTTGCTACGCTTTCTTTATCCGAATTATGGTAGCCTAAGATGTTCATATTGGTGGGC
>NW_007841767.1:0-708 GCF_000696425.1 Galeopterus variegatus
TGGACCAGAAGAACTTTTAAGGCCATGTCTATGGGTTTCTGATGGCCATAAACCTGTTTAGACCTGTTTAAAATTCATTTTAAACATAGACCCTTCAGGAATGTGGCAAGGTAAACATAAAGGTAGTGGACTTTACTACCTTTTGGCGTGTTGGTAACTTAAAGCTGTTGCTTTGAGCATTTGATGCCTCATTAACCAGTAGTCTGCTTCTCCTAGTTATATGTACTCCTTTGAATTCCTGTCGAGGTAAGCTTCCAATAAATGGATCTCATTCTGCCTCTCATTTCTGCTAAGAAGCGGAGACTGAGGATGATAGAGCTGGTTAGTTTTTGGATTTCAGAGAACACAGTTTGTATGCTGTATTTGTCAAACATCCTTGAGCGCATTTGACCAAGGTGGGCAAATTAAATTTGCCTTTTCCAATATCTTCTGAATTTTTGATGAGCTGCTGTATGTCTTGTCACTTTTTCTACTCATAACTATTTTCATCATAGCTGTGTTCTATAATTCTTTTTTCTACAAAAGTAATTTATTTCTTTTGCTTTTCAAGATGGCTTCCATTCGTCTGTATGTAAGTTCCAGATTTAGTACAATACAGGGTGTATAAGTCACCTTTTTCTTTCCTAATTGAAAAGGCATGGAATCTTGTATATCCAAGGATATAGCTGTGGTGTATATATCTAATTAGGAACGTGTTACCACAAAGAT
>NW_007841768.1:0-708 GCF_000696425.1 Galeopterus variegatus
ACAATGTAAGCATTATTTCATCTAGTTCCCTAAGTGACTCTATTTGACCCTTCTTGGTTATTTATCCTCCTTTTTGATGAATGTGAATGTTCAGAAGTGAGTAAGAAAATCTTGAGTTATTCTCTCAAAGATCAAAATGACACTTCAAATTTTTATTTTTTATGGCTTTCTGCTTGAGAATTCTCCTTAGTATTGAAGGTAGGAATATGCAGAAAAGAATCACAAATTATACCTAAGAATAGCAAAAACCTTTGCTTTTCTCCTCATCAGGAACTGTGTTTCCCAAAATGGTGTTAAGAAATTCCAATAAGTGTGCCAAGCAAAAAGTTTTTACCCTAATACATTTTTCAAGCCATTGGACAAAGTTAAACCGATTTTTTTTTAATCGTATTGTAGATTTTGCCATGCCCTGAAAAAGATTTAGAATGAGCTTCTTAAATGTATTTGACCAAAGAAATCTTTGTTTACACATCAATTAACAGTTATTCTTTCATATATCACAGTTTCAAATTAGCAAGCATATGAATACAGGAATCCTGAAGTCATAAAATATCAAAATCAAAGAGAGAACATGAATATCGCACCGTAGCCCGTTTCAGTGCACAAAAAAGTTTCCAAATATCTAGTACTGAGTGATTCCTGTAACTCCATCTTCTGCTTTTTGCCCCAAGTGCTGAACTAATCAGTTTTGTGTGATTTTCCCCCTGG
>NW_007841769.1:0-708 GCF_000696425.1 Galeopterus variegatus
GACATTTAACTGTGTGTGTAATTGTTCAAAGGCCAAATGCACTTATTTTTCTGCCTGATCAGTTTCCAAAGGTTATTGTTGACATAAGCCTGTTTTTTCCCACTTAATTCTATCAATAAATTTATAAATTTTTTCCTACTGTATGGCTGTGGCAAAGAGATGAAAATACTGTTTGCTATTAGGCAGTTAACATTACAGCATCATTTCCCACTCCTTCCCGTCGGGAACGACCTTCAGTTATGTGCCACCTGTTCCTAGTAATTGGGGTGCTGATGAGAGCTCACCGTTCCATCCATTTTGATCCTTCTGCTCTGTGGATGTAGCCACTTGTCAGGCAGTGTGGCACAGGTGTTTACAGAAGGCTTCCAGGTGTCATCAGGTAGCACTGGACATTTTCACCTGCCTCTCTGTAGCGATGACAAGTTTAGCTACAACAAGCTGAATGATGGCAAAGTCAAATTTCCATTGATATCTGTGGTTCTTGGGTCATTAGAGAACAACGACAGAGGCCACTTTGACCAGCGATGTCCTGCTATGACCTGGCTTACTGTAGAGCCCCACAATACCCCCTCTCCTGCACCCACCTCCCCAGCCCCAGCCTGGCCCCCGACCTTTAAGGGCATCAGATGCCATAGTGATTAGAATGTCCAGTAACCCCGCCTGGGTAGGGAAGGATATGCGCCCCCTCCGGATGACGTTGACAGGTGT
>NW_007841769.1:5977-6378 GCF_000696425.1 Galeopterus variegatus
ATTTCCTCATGTTTCATTCCATTGCTCAATAGACATCTACTTCCACCCAGTTAAGCTGGTTACCATCCTCACACCCCAATCTTCTCACTCTTTTCTTCATTAGTTTGGTTAGCTTCCATCTTTTCCATCATGCAGCCCTGTGTGTGGTGACACAGCAAGGAGGTTGGGGCTTCCCAAGAGCAGTGTCACCTAAGGTAGCAAGACTGGGAAATTCCCTTTATCACAGAATCTGCACTGGCCATGTCCATGGCAGTAAATTAGGTGTGTCTCCCTGTTCATCATAAAGCCAGCTGAGGGAAACCTGCCCTTGTAAGGTTCCAACTGCTTTGGAAGGAAGACTTCATTTGTGGGCTGGTAAGGGTATGGGCTGTCACTTCTCTCAGGATAACACCCCCTCTTTC
>NW_007841770.1:0-708 GCF_000696425.1 Galeopterus variegatus
GGGAATTTAATCCTTTTACATTAAGAGTTGTTATTGAAAGGTGTTGATTTACTCCTAGCATATAATTAATCTTTGTTTGGATGTCTTAAGTATCTTTTGTTCCTTTCTTTCTGATTTAGTCTTTGTCTTCTGTATTTGTTGGTCTCTTGGGGTGGTAAATAAACTTTTTTTTCCCTTTATTATTAGCATTTTTATTTTACTAGTGGGTTTTGTTTTTTCTTGAGTATTTACGGCAGTGGTGGTTGTTTTTCAGGTACCAAACCCAGTACTCCCTTGAGAATTTCTTGTAAGGCTGGTCATGTGGTAGTGAACTCCCACAGTTTTTGTTTGTCTGAGAAATATACTATTTGTCCTTCATTTCAGAAGGACAGCCATGCTGGGTATTCTTGGCTGGCAATCTTTGTCTTTTAGTATTTTGAATATATCATCCCATTCTTTTCTGGCTTTTAGGGTTTCTGATGAAAAGTCTGATGTTAGTCTGACTGGGGCTCCCTTATAGGTGACTTGATGCTTCTCTCTTGCAGCTTTTAAGATTCTCTCTGTCTTTGAGTTTTGCCAATTTGACTATAACATGTCTTGGAGAGGACCTTTTTGTGTTGAATACATTTAGGGATCTCTGAGCCTCCAGAAACTGAAGATCTGTGTCTTTCCCTAAACCTGGGAAGTTTTCTGCTTTTATTTCATTGAATATGTTTTCCTTTTTTTTTT
>NW_007841771.1:0-708 GCF_000696425.1 Galeopterus variegatus
AGAACTTCAGAAAGTTTGTGGAAATATGGAATTAATAGATAATAGGAATGTTTCTATGAACATTTTTTTTTTTTTTAAAGATGACTGGTAAGGGATTTTAACCCTTGACTTGGTGCTGTCAGCATGAGGTTCTCCCAAGTGAGCTAACCGGCCATCCCTATATGGGATCCAAACCCTGGGCTTTGGTGTTATCAGCACCGCACTCTCCCAAGTGAGCCACTGGCCAGCCCAGTCTATGAACTTTTTGAAGACCCCTCATATTGTCTGCAAATGGTTATGAGTTTTACATCCATATTTTTATTTCTAATAAAACTCCTTTCTTTCTCTTTCTAAGTTAGCTGGTACCTCCAGAAAATATTTCAGAGGATTAGTTGAATCTTTATCTTATTGCTGACTTTTTAGGAAACACTTCTGGTGTTTCTTCATCTTACATACATCTATAAATATATACTTGTATTTATTTATCATATAACATATATCATATTTTATACATAATTTTTAGAAAGTTGGGAAAGTATAGTGTCATTCCTGTATTATATACTCTTTTTAATTCGATGCACATGAACTTCACTACATGACTCTTACCAAATGCAGAGGTGATTATACATTTTTTTCTTAAATATTAACATTGAAATCCTATTTATCTACATACATTTCTCTTTAAATGTAGTGCTGTGTTATATTTGCTAATAATTTATAAGGATATTG
>NW_007841772.1:0-708 GCF_000696425.1 Galeopterus variegatus
ACTGATGACAAAGGCAATCTCTGACAGGTGCACATCACTTTCTGGTTTGCCATTTTTTTTTTCACTCACATCATCTCATTTGATCTCATCATCACATAGCCTCTAGGGTGCGTAGGGAAGGAATTTTTAGTAGCTCCATTTCATAGATGAGGAAACTAAGATCAGAATTGGTTTTGAGGCAAGAACGTTCAGTTAAGTCATGTCAGTGTTGGAATGTGAGTCCCAGGCTACTGAACCTAAGACCCAGAGTCTTTGTGTTATTTCCATCTGGGTTCCTGCAGAAGCAGACCCTGAGGCAAGGATGCAGGTGCAGGGGCTTATGGGAGGAGAAGGAAACACTGGTAGGGGAGTGGGGCAGTGGGACAGGGAAGGGGAGGAACAGACACAGGGTGAGTGATCAGGCTGCTAACACTGGGGTACCTGGGCTCAATCCTGCAAGGACCTCTGGGCAGCAGCATGGTACCAAGCTTTAGAGTTTTCCTTCCTAAGGCATACCCAAATCCTCATTTCATTCAGAAATCTATCAGGCCATCAGGACCTTTTGTAAGTCACATGAACTTCCTGGGTGAACTCAAGGGTGAATTGTAAAACATCTATGATAACTTACCTGTTGTTCCTAATGCCACTGTCTTCAGGCCAGCAGATCGCCAACCATGCTTCTTCCTAGTAAGTGGATCCTTTAGAAAGGAGCTACCCGTAAGATAGTAT
>NW_007841773.1:0-708 GCF_000696425.1 Galeopterus variegatus
ACACTGAGGGTTGCGGTCCGTTGCCGGACATGAAAAAAGACAAAAAGGGAAAAAAAAAAAATCAACTTAATTTTAATAGTACACAAAAGGTTTTCTCTTATGTAGGTCCATTTCCTCCACCTTTCTCTGTGCTATTAGCATCATGCAAATAATGTCTTTATATATATTTTCATCAACATAGATTTATAATAATTGCTTTATGCAGTGTACTTTTCAATCAGAATAAAAATAAGTACAATAACCAAAACTATATTAATACACTATTTTATATATTCTTGTGTAGTTACCCCTATCAGTTCTCTGTATTTTTCATTTGTGGATTCAAGCCTGTATTTTTCACTTGTGGATTCAAGTTACTTTTTTACTTCAGCCTAATAGGTTTTCTTTAATATTTCTTGTAGGACAGGTTTACTAGCAACAATTTCTCTGTTTGTGCTTATCTGGAAGTGCCTTAATCTCTCCTTCCTTTACTGAAAGATAGTTTTGGTGGATATAGAATTCTTGGCTGACCAATTTTTTCCCCTCAATACTTTGAGTATGCCATTCTATTGCCTTTCTTATGAAAAGTCAGCTGTTAATCTTATTGAGGATTTCTTCTTTTTATTGAAACATAATTGCTTGTACATATTTGTGGAGTACAGAGTTGAATATCAATACCTGTATACAATATGTGATGATCAAATCAGAATAATTAGCATATTCATCATT
>NW_007841774.1:0-708 GCF_000696425.1 Galeopterus variegatus
ATTATTAAGTGGCAAAAGCAAACACAGTAAAATACAGGCAGAAACCCTGTAACCAGGCTAGAAAAACAAGACAAATAAGGAACTATAAAAAACTTCAGAATATAATTAGAAGGACCATAAGAAATAGCTGCCAACTCACAGAGAAGGTACGGAGCGAAAATGCACCCGGGGTATATAGGGAATGAAGTGCAAGGAGAGGGAGAAAATGTTGCACAGATTTTGACCATCATTCTGTTGTTCCTATTAAATTCCAAACAAAATCAAAATTATACATGTAGACGAACAGCAGTCTTTAAAAGATTAAACAACGAGTAGATGTATAAAATTAATTCTTTACCCAAGAAATTAAATTGAATCAAAATTCTGTCTGGTCTTTTCCCCTCATGTTCTAACCCGTGTTATATTTGATCGCACCATGAGCGCAGAGAAACCCGGCTGCAAGTGAAGACATGAAGCATGATAATTGCTCAAGGCACCACCTACGGGGCTCAGGGATGCTATAAGTTAAAGCCAGGGGTTTTCAGGCAGCAAAAACTTCCCACAGATTCTGTGGTTACCGGGGCAAAAGGTGACCTCACAGTTGGAGCCTGGAAGTTTTTCCTGACTCAGGTGAAAGGAGTTCTCACAGGGGTGGTACGAGCTGTAAAAGGGATGTGGGGGTTGATCAAAGGAACAGCTCTGCAAAGGAATTGATGAAGATGTCCCAGC
>NW_007841775.1:0-708 GCF_000696425.1 Galeopterus variegatus
ATAGCCAATATTTGTAGAGTTCTTACGGTATGCTAGGCACTGTTTTAATTGCTTTGAATCTTCACATTAATACTACTATGTGGCAACTGAGGCACAGAGAAGCCAAGTGTCTTGTCCAAAGGCACACAGTAGTTAAGTGGTTGAGCCAGGATTCAAATCGATGAGGTCTGACTCCAAAGCATGATCTTAACCCTCATATTGCTTTTTGACTTTTTGCTGGAAAATAAAATTGCAATTCTCTTTTCCAAAATTCTTGTCTATTTCTGAGAAATCTTGAGGTTTTCTTGAAATGTAATTAAGATTACACATATATCCCAAATAATATTCAAACACCAAAGCCTCTGGAAAACAGTGCAACTGCTGAAGTTATGATAAAAAGGAAACTATATCCCAGCTTACATCTGGTGATAGGAGCAAGGTCATGAATCGACCATTGTGTGACAAGGCAACACCCCAGAAAACATCTTGGTGGCTAGAGGGCATCTCAGGTGAATTAGGAAACAATTCTTTTCTTCAGGAGGTCTCAGTCATCAGCCCACACTTGTCCCCCGGGCTGCACTTGTCCCCCAGGCCAGGATGCTTTTGCACCATGAACAAACAGCTGAGGTGAAGTAGGAATGGGGCTGAACAAGGTGCATGGTCCCCATGTACTCTGAAGCACGCTCTCACTGTGAGCCAGGGAAGACCTCCATTCCCAGCCCAGAAAGC
>NW_007841776.1:0-708 GCF_000696425.1 Galeopterus variegatus
AGTGCACAGAGCCAGAGTTTTCCATATAAATCTTCTATTGGATGAAATCCATTTCATATATTATCCTTTGTCCCCTGAGTCTCACTTTCTCCTTCTTTCATACACTCTCTTTTTTTTTTTTGCCTCTTCCTCTCTTCCTCCTCCTCATACTTTTTAGCCGATTATGTTATGTAATCTCTAAACATCCAACACTACCTTGAGTTAGGTCATTTCAGGTTTAATGTGTTCCTTTCAAGCAATGTTTTTTGTTGTTGTCATTTGTAATAAACTGTCTAAGAGTACAGCAATATAAGATACTTTGTAAAAACTCTAACATCCCTTTTCCTGAGAGAAATGTGGTATTGGTAAAATTTCTCAGCATATATGTTGGCTTTTATCATAGTTATCACAAGCCAATAAAGTTTGGAACAATTAGAACAATAAAGTAATAGGGCTGATTGAGAGCTGATACATGTCCATTCAATGGCTCCCAAACCTTAGCAACTTCAGTTAATTGGGAAGTGCGTGCGACATGCAGATTTACAGCTACTGAATCACATATCCCCAGAAATCGTTAATCGTGACAAAATTTCTTTGGGGATGATTTAAATGCTTAGCCAGATACTGGGACCACTGGTCTGTGCTACAAGGAACTGACTTTTTCCAGTAGGGGATGCTATTTTCTCTCACTGGTGTACATTGCAACTTCCAAACTTTCAACCCTCCAAA
>NW_007841777.1:0-708 GCF_000696425.1 Galeopterus variegatus
TAGGACCAATATAATAAGTTATTTTATTTTTCTAGACTTTTCTTTGCAGAATTCATGAAGTAAAATGAGTTAAATGTTTCACATTAGGATTTGATTATATATTACCACACAAATTGGTTGTTAATAATTATTGCACTTGTTTGTTTCTAAAATTACACTTGATACACATGGTAGAATTAATATTGCAATATTTGAGAAAGTGACATTTACTAGTAATTCTATTTCTGAAAGTTTAGTTTTTCCTGTCCTGATAATTAATACCTATGAGTATCATACAAGACATCTATTTTGTCTCTTCTTACGTTCCACAGAGGGAAGAGTTACACGTGGTCTATGTGCCAATCGCTTGTTATATTTTATTACTAAGACTGATTTTCAGGTTGCACCAAAGAGAAACATGTTTCTGGCAGAGAGAAATGTATCTTCTGAGGCCACTTTCACACTCTTGGGCTTTTCAGACTATCCGGAACTGCAGGCTCCCTTCTTCGTGGTATTTCTGGCAGTGTACAGTTTCAGTGTAGTCGGGAATCTCGGAATGATTATGATCATCAAAATTAACCCCAAATTGCACACTACCATGTATTTTTTCCTCAGCTACCTCTCATTTGTAGATTTCTGCTATTCCTCCGTCATTGCTCCCAAGATGTTGCTGAACCTAGTTGTGGCAGACAGAACCATTTCATTCTCAGGGTGTATGGTGCAGTTCTT
>NW_007841778.1:0-708 GCF_000696425.1 Galeopterus variegatus
TTCAAATTAGCATCTGCTTCATATGTATTCACAAAACTGGATTCTGAAAAGTGATCTAGCATGCACCAGAGAATTTCAGGCCACCTCTCAGGTATGCAAGAAATTTAACAGTCTTTAATTTTCTAACATGGCAAAATTGTCCTAACATTTTTCACAGCTGTAACTTTCACAATGGTAACTTAATTTCTGTCTCAAGTCTCCATTATGCTGAACATTGGGAGACAATTTAAGTAAATTAATCAGTCAATTTAATTAAATCTTTGTCTATTCTGGGTTCTACCAACCAAGTGGAAATCTACTCTTTCTCCCCAGGGATATGTCTCAGTTCCAGTCGCTAACACTAAGCCAAGGGGTGGAGGAAGAGTGGCACTGGGATGGCCACCTGTCCACACACATTCCCGCAGAGCATGATTGTATCCTCCTCACCCTGAGTATGAGGCCTGTTCTAATCCAGCATTTATTTTACCTCAGCATATGGAGAATATGGCCTTAGTCATATCCAGTTATTTATCTCCACCACAAATTAAATTGTCCTGTTCTGGAGTAGGGATACATAACCTTAGATATTGGCATGTTCCTGAGAAGGGGCCCTACATGCTTTTATCCCAGCCCTGGACTGAATCCTAATTTGGGGGGGGGAGTGTGGCGAGCAATAGAAACCCCCAAAATGTTTGAGGGATTGGAAAACAGAGCCAATCTCTGCCTTAC
>NW_007841779.1:0-708 GCF_000696425.1 Galeopterus variegatus
AACAGTGTGAGGCAGACTCCTCCCCCGAGGAGCTGACGCTCTGGTGTGGGAGATAAGACAAATACAAAAATAACCGTGATACCAGGAGGAAGGTGATAAGTCCCAAGAAAGATCTACACAGTGCTACAAAGGCACCCAGAGTGACCACTCGTCTGGGCTTAGCAGAAACCTGGAAGACTTCCTGGGCGAGGCAGTGCCGAGCAGGGTCGTTAAGGCCCGGCTGATAGAAGAGGGTTGCAGAAGACACGTCCCAGCCCAGCCTAGTGCGCACAGAGCGGGGAGACATCTGGCTAGGGAGGCGGAGACTCGGCAGAAAACACACACCCTGCGAGGCCGCCACTGCAAGATCCAGCAGCCCAGCCTAGTGCGCACAGAGTGCGGAGACGTCCGGCTAGGGAGGCGGAGACTTGACAGAAACCACATACCCTGTGGGGCAGCCACTGCATGATCCAGCAGCCCAGGCCAGAGCACATGGAACAAGGAGAAGTCCTGCACGGGAAGTGGAAGCTCAGCAGAGACCACACAACCTGTGGTACAGCCCCGTAATCCAGCAGCCCAGCAGAGTCCAAGCTGACCAGAGAGGTGGCACCCCGGAGAGGCCCCAAGACCTGGGGCAACCACACACACAAAGCACTAGAGGCCAACTGAGCAGTCACAGAGGTAGCCATAAGAAATTGGCAACCACAGCAACATCTTAGATAGTCAATA
>NW_007841780.1:0-708 GCF_000696425.1 Galeopterus variegatus
CCTCGCTCAGCTAGTGTGCGGGAACCGGTCTGTATGTGGGATCCGAACCCCCGGTGGGAGCACTGCCACGCTCCCAAGCGGCGCACTGTAGCAGTGCGCCACCGGGCCGGCCCCTGTACAAGTGTTTTCTAAAGTGGCTTTTCCTACTAGCAGTGTATGAGAATTCCACTTGCTCCACATGCTCACCAACACTTGGTTTGGGTCGGTCTTTAATCATTTCAATAGGTATTTGGTAGGATCCAATTCTTTTTTTTTTTTTTTTTGTCCTTTTTTGTGACCGGTAAGGGGATCGTAACCCTTGGCTTGGTGTCACCCGCACCGCACTCAGCTAGTGAGCGCACCGGCCATCCTTGTATAGGATCCGAACCCGTGGCGGGAGCGCCGCTGCGCTCTCAAGTGCTGCACTCTCCCGAGTGCGCCATGGGGCCAGCCCGTAGGATCCAATCTGGTTTTAATTTGCATTTATTTCCCTGTTGGCATGCAATTGTGGTTCTCAGTTGTGTCCAACATCTTCTCATATGCTTATTTGCCTTCTGAATATATTTCTCTGATGAAATTCTCAAGTATTTTACCCATTTTAAAATTGTTCGTTTTTCTATTATTGAGTTTAAGTGTTCTTCATATTTTCTGGATACAAATACTTTATCCGGTAAGTACTTTGCAAATATTTTCTTCCAGTCCGTGGCTTGTCTTTTAGTGGTCTTGACA
>NW_007841781.1:0-708 GCF_000696425.1 Galeopterus variegatus
TTCAGGTCTTATATTTAAGTCTTTAATCCATTTTGAGTTAATTTTGGTATATGGCAAGAGGCATAGGTCTAGTTTCATTCTCCTGCATATGGATATCTACTTTTCCCAGCACCATTTATTCAAGAGGCAGTCTTTTCCCCAATGTATGTTCCTGTTAACCTCGTCAAAGATCAGTTGGCTATAATATTTGGATTGATATCTGGGTTCTCTATTCAGTTCCATTGTTCTGAGTGCCTGTTTTCATGCCAGTATCATGCTGTTTGGGTTACTATAGCTTTGTAGTATAATGTGAAAAGTTAGGTAGAGTTATGCCTCTTTTTTCTTACTCAGGATTACTTTGGCTATTCGGGGTCTTTTGTTGTTACATATGAATCTTAGGATTGTTTTTCCATTTTCTGGGAAGAATGTCATTGGTATTTTGATGGGGTTTGCTTTGAATCTGTATATCACTTTGGGTAGTTTGACATTTTCACAATGTTAATTCTTCTATTCCAAGAACATTGAATGTCTTTCCATCTTTTTGTGTCCTCTTTAATTTCTTTCAGCAGTGATTTGTAGTACTCATTGTAGAGATCTCTCACCTCCTTGGTTAAATTCATTCTTAGGTATTTTATTTTTTTGGTGACTATTGTAAATGGGCTTTCTTTCTTGATTTCTTTTTCTGCTAGTTCATTATTGGAGTATTAAAATGCCACTGATTTTTGTGTG
>NW_007841782.1:0-708 GCF_000696425.1 Galeopterus variegatus
TAACATCTTCTGTATGACATCGGTAGCTGCGGTACGTATAGAACAATCAGAATGACAATTCTAATAGTAACATTATTCATTTTGATTAAAACAGTTAATTTTTGCATATGCTATTCTAATTTTTTAGTATTTATTCTATATCTCTATTTTCACATCTATAACTGTTATGTCCTACAATTTCCTTTACCCTTCATCTGTTCTTAATTCTCTAAGTAATTATACAGTAAAGCACTACTAACCACTGTTCATTATTTGATGACTCGATAATCATTTGGTTAACTGAAGCTTGTTTCCTAGTATATTCCTTAGAAAAGTGTTAAGAAAATATTCTGAGTTACTGAATGTTAAGAGTTACTGCGTGTTAATTACACTTTCTCTTTTAGATGGGGATTAGTTTTGCTGGACATAAAAATTTGTGCTCCCTTTTGCTTTCCTTGAGAATCTTAAATATATTCCTCCATTTTTTACTACTATAAAACACTGTCTTTTTTCGTGACTGGCAACGGATCGCAACCCTCAGTGTCGCGCCCGTACCGGACCGGGACCGGCAACGGAATCGCAACCCTCGGTGCTGCGCCCGCACCTCACTAGGCCAGTGAGCGGCCAGTCTGTATGTGGGTTCCGAACCCTCGGCGGGAGCGCCGCCGCACTCCCAAGCAGCGTACTGTAGCAGTGCGCCACCGGGCCAGCCCTTCAGTAATCATTTTT
>NW_007841783.1:0-708 GCF_000696425.1 Galeopterus variegatus
TTTCCCCGATGTCTGAGTCGGATCTGGTAGCTTAGCGGAAAGCCGTTTCTGTTTCTCAACGATCCGCGTCCGAACTTGCCTTCTGCAACCTGGAGGAGGTGCCCGGAAGTGAAGCTTTATGACTTTTGAGGCAAGAAGGAAGAGTCACTCCCCTTTTGTTTATAAGGTACCCAGCAACAATGCACGGAACCGGATATTTAATTATTAAGAAACTGACGATACATAAAGAAATAGAAGTCCAGGGCCATCCAGTGTCAACTACAGTTCCCAGATGAAGAATCCTGTCTTGAGGGGTGTACGGGTCAGGGGTGCGGCTCTCCCTGCTCTGCCCTCAATTGTCCTGGTGTCTCAACACCAGCTGTCAAGGCCCCTTTCCCAGGGATCAAGAACAAAACAGGGGCCGACCCCGTCGCTCACTCAGGATAGTGCAGCGCTGGGAGCGCCGCGGTTGCGGAGCGCCGCGGTTGTGGGTTTGGATCCTATGTAGGGATGGCCAGTGACCATGGTGCGGAGAAAACCACGCCAAGGGTTATGGTCCCCGTCACAAAGAACAAGCAAGCAAAAAAGAACAAAATGTGTGCTTAGTAAATATAAAATGCCTGCCTCTTTTACTATATGAGTAATTATAAATATAAATTTGTTAAAAACCCTAACTATTCTGATGTCCTCACAGGTTATCCAGACATCAAATGCACATTTGTTCCTTTG
>NW_007841784.1:0-708 GCF_000696425.1 Galeopterus variegatus
TTTATAAGACACCCATGTGAAAGTTTCTGAGGAACAATGTGTTAAAATACTTGAAATATTCCAGTCTTCATCTTCCTAATCTTTAATGCATCACCTTTAACAAAACAATATTTATACTTTTCAGCTATAAAAATATAAGAATTTAGTGGTTGTAAGTTCTGGAAACCATCTTTCTTGTAAGTGCTTACTTTTGTTTGTTTGTTTTGAGTAGTTGAAACATTCAAGAATAAGTACAGGCTACAGAATCCTAAAGGACAAGTGATGGGACACTTACTTCCCTTCTTCCTCCCACAACTATGCATCTCTTGCTTCTGCACACAATTGCCAATTGATTAAGGGAGTCATTTTACAGTCACTTGATTTTCTAATCTTTTATTACTAAAGCATGAAAGAATTGTTGCCATTAATGACACACTCAGACCCTTAAGAGGATGGTAAATGTGGGCAGAAACATCAAAAAAGTGAAGAGAAAAGAGACCCCTTCACATTCCCAAGTTCAAATGGACACATATGGAGCAGAACTACCTAAGGTTAAAGCAAGAAGGGACTTAGAAACTGTCTACCCCCAGTTCCTTATTTTACATAGGAGGACACTAAGGAAGCAGTTTGGCCCATATCAAAAAACCCTTTGTTTTTGGCTGATGTAGCATCAAAAGATAGATTTACTGTCTCTTTCCACTAAACTATGTCTCCATTGCTTAAATCTAG
>NW_007841785.1:0-708 GCF_000696425.1 Galeopterus variegatus
CTAAGCGTTGAGCTGGCTCCTCCCCCTACTTCTCCTTCCATTCAGAAATCCACTTCCCCTAGGCTGCACAAAATGATCAGCTCTACTGTTCCCACATCACCCTCTCTGGCCACCAGATGGATCTTTCCCAAGTTGTCTGAGTCGGATCTGTTAGCTCGGCCGCAGGCCGATTCTCCTTCTCAACCGAACCAAGTCGCGATGGCCTCCTTGTTCCTGGCTCCACCCACTAAGTCTCCTTCCCTTCTGTCGTCCACGTCTGATATGCCACACGGAACGATCAGCTCTACTATTCCCACATCACCCTTTCTGGACACCAGATGGATCTTTCCCAAGATGACTGAATCCGACCTGGTAGCTCAGCCTAGAGCCGATTCTCTTTCTCAACCGAATGGCGTGGCGATCACCTCCTCGGACCCTGATCCGCCCCCTATTTCTCGATCCACCCTGTCATCCACAACCCCTACGCCACAGGGAAGGATCAGATGTACTCTTTCCACAGCACTCTTTTTGGCAGCCTAATGGTTCTTTCCAGATGTCTGAGTCGGTTCTGGTAGTTTAGCCGAAAGCCGATTCTCTTTCGGGACCAAAACGCGTCTGTGCTTGCCTCCTTGGTCCCTGATACGCCCCCTACTTCTACTTCCATTCTCTCATCCACATCCCCTACGCCACATGGAATGATCAGCTCTACTATTCCCACATCACCCCTTC
>NW_007841786.1:0-708 GCF_000696425.1 Galeopterus variegatus
GTGTGTGAAACAAATCCCTTCAACTGCCGCAGCCAGTTTGGCTAGTGTTTCCTGGTGACTTGCGAGCTGGAAAATCCTGTCATGATGCACTTTTATCGGGGCATTGATCTGCTTTCATGCCTGCCTGGGAGAGGACGGTGACCTCTTTTATTATCCTCTGTGTTCCCAGCTTCTAGCCAGTACCGAAGACACCTCAGGCACTTAATCATTGTTTGTTGAATTCATAGGACATGATTCTTAGCTCATGGAACTTTCAGTCTCATTGAAAAATGAGACTCATGGATATGAATCTAAATAAGATGTGAGACAAGCTGTGACCTGGTCCCAGCACTAGTTCTCTGGGCAATCAATGTTGTCATCCTGAGTCCTCCTTGAAGCTACCTTTAATGTTGTGGTAAATGATCGAGGCATATAGCAGATGGCAAATTCACTTGATGGACCAAGTGAGCTTTGGTAAAAGACTCATGGAGAGGAGGGGAAGTTTCTTTCCTTAAAGCTAAGTTGAAATCATTATTGAAAGTAGGAGACAGGTCCCCAAACAAGGTGTCCGCTAGATCATTTTTGGTTCAAATGGAACAGAAAATTGGTTGCAAAATGGTTTACACAAAAAAAGAGGATGTGTTGGTTTATGTGCTTGAAAAATCCAGGGACAGCTGGATCTTCAGGGACACAACTGATACGAGCAGGACCTCAGCTTCTCTCCATCTC
>NW_007841787.1:0-708 GCF_000696425.1 Galeopterus variegatus
ATGAAAATAAAGATACATCATACCAAAACTTGTGGGATACTGCAAAAGCACTACTAAGAGGCAAATTTATTGCAGTAAATGCTTATATCAAAAAAAATAAAATAAAATAAAAATAAAATAAAATAAAATGGAAAGACTCCAAATAAACGACCTAATGCTACACCTCAAAGAACTTGAAAAACAACAATCCAAACCTAAAGGCAGTAGGAGGAAAGAAATAATTAAGATCAGAGCAGAACTAAATGAAATAGAGACCCAGAAAACAATAGAAAAGACCAACAAAACTAAAAGTTGGATTTTTGAGAAGATAAACAAAATAGATACACCATTAGCTAGATTAACAAAAAAAAAAAAAAAGAGAGGAGACCCAAATAACAAAAATCAGAAATGAAAAGGGAGACACTGCAACTGACACCACAGAAATACAAAAAATCATTAGAGACTATCATAAACAACTGTATGACGACAAATTTGAAAATCTAGAAGATATGGATAAGTTTTTAGACACATATAAATTACCAAGACTGAACCAAGAAGAGAGAGAAAAAGTGAACAGACTAATAACAAAGCAAGGAGGTTGAAGCGGTAATTAGTAATCTTCCAACAAAAAAAGCCCCAGGTCCGGATGGCTTTACAGCTAAATTCTCTCAAACTTTTAAAGAGGAGTTAATACCAATTCTCATGAAACTGTTCCAAACAATTGAAACA
>NW_007841788.1:0-708 GCF_000696425.1 Galeopterus variegatus
GTCAATGACATGGGAAGCAGATGCCACCCATAGGATAAATGATGTCATTGCCATTTGAGCTATTAGACAGTAAACAGTGACAAAATTAGGTCATAACTGACCAAAGGTATGCACATGTGACAAAATTATTTTACGAAGAGAAGAACTGTGCCACCTGTTTACAGAGTTGCTATTAATAGTCATACATCCTTCCAGAAAATCGTATGTAAACAGATGGGTGAAATTTGAAACCAGTCAAAGCACAATTTCTTAATTGCTTTAAATAAAACATTCCTACAGTTGGTGAAGAAGCAATTAGATGCATGCTATATTCATTACCATTTTCTGGCGTCACAGTTTTTATAATTACGAAAAATAATATGCAGGATATTCATCACAACATTAGTGATTGCTACAAAATTCAACTTCCAAATCTTCAATGGTAGTTGTAGAGAATCTAGATACACTCAATACTGTCAAGCAAATGATTCCACTAGTCATGTTTTTTGTGTGAGAATAAACAAAACTAGTGATGGGAATATTTATTAGATAGCACACTAATTGGAACTTCAATTTGAACCCTACATTTTGAGAAATGTATATCTTTTTAATCAGAATGCTCTACATTATGTCCATAAGCTCTATGTTATGCATTCTTTGCTTAGTTGCAAAATAGCATATAACATATAATAATAGCATGAGCTTAACTTTTTTGTAAACTTTTCTTAC
>NW_007841789.1:0-708 GCF_000696425.1 Galeopterus variegatus
TTCTTATGAGGATTAAATGATTTAATAGAGGAAATTCCTTAATGCTTAACACATAGAAAAGTTCATTAAGTAAGATGTCAGTATTATCAGGAAACATAAAGAAATGTGACCATTGCCTAGATACAGCTGGTAAATTAATTTAATTTAATGCAGTCTGCTAGAAAACAAAGACAGCTAATTTGTAAAGAAAATATATTACTCTAAACATAGATTCCTTCTAGTGAATATTAGAATCAAAGTACAATGTAATAATAACACTTAGGGTTTTGAAGATTAGCAGTGGTTATGTACTATTTCCATTGCAACCAAGGTGTAATTTGTATAAGTGTAATAGAAATAGATGATCAGATATCTTTTAAAAAAAAGTGTGCTTTATCTCAAGGGGTACTGGGAGTTTGACCTACTTCAAAGTCATGTTTATTTCTCAGAAAGTGCTAAAAACAAAAAACTCAGGATTTTTAAAAAAATCGCTAATTTTTATTTGAAAATAAGAGCATTTAAATATAATTATTTGTACTATAAATAAAAATCTTTTCTAACTTTTTAAAAGTAAGAAAAAAATAAAAATAAATGCAGCAATAGTAAGAAAGAAATAAGCAAAGAAACAGAAGGAAGCAAGCTTATAGAAATGAAAATCAACTGAAATATACTAATCACTAATGGGATCTTTAAGACTGAAAACACTATCCAAGTACTTTCATATGCTGT
>NW_007841790.1:0-708 GCF_000696425.1 Galeopterus variegatus
GTTTCATCTCTTTGTCATGTTCTATTTCTTCTCTCAACAGCCTGCTCATATCCTTAGACACTTTCCTTTTGGACTGATCAAATTTAAATGGACAAACAAGATATGTAAAAATTCTTTTTACATTCAGGACACCTCCCTCTTACCTGTCATAGATGTTCTAAGCGTTTCCCCAGATTTTCATTTATTTACTGAATTAGTATGTGGATGTTTTGCTTTATAGAATTTTACAAATTTTACTTAGTCAGAGTTATAAGTCTTTATTTTATCTGGTTTTTGGAACACAATTATAACCATTTTAGCCATTTCTGGTGTATTAGGAAAAAATCCACTTTTTTGGAACTATCATACTTTCATTTTAAAGTTAGGAATTTGGTCCAAATGAAATTAATTTTGGTGTGAAGAGCTGAGCAGTGATTCATTCCTCCTGTCCTCAGATTGTTAGTTTTCCTAACACCATGTATTGTCCATCTTTCTCTCCACTGTTTGATATGGCTAGATTATAATATAAAAACTCCTGTATATATTTCAGGAATATATATCCAGGAATTCCCGGATACTAGTCATTGCATGTATTTACCTAACCATTCCTATGTCTGTATCATATAGCCTTTTTAAATAAAAAAATTACTTTTTAAATTGTCATACCGTAAAATTGAATTTTTTCTTTTAGGGTCCAATTCTATGAATTTTAGCCCACTCTGTGTATAT
>NW_007841791.1:0-708 GCF_000696425.1 Galeopterus variegatus
TTTTTGGCACTTAGGACATGGCTTGGTGGGCCTTCTGGGTGATAAGCAGTTCCTTGACCAATGACCTTCTTTGCCACATTTAAAACAGGCACCAGGAGCAGCTTTGGAGGCGGAGGGCCTGGAAGGGCACTTAGAAGGCTGAGTAATTACTTTGGCCAGCATTTGGAGGTTGGCCAGATCAGCCTTTCGTTTGTGCCGTTCTTGTTCCTCCTCCCTATTATGAAAGACCTTGAAGGTCACTGATAAAATTTCAGTCTGGGGAGTAGCAGGGCCCTATTCCAGTTTTTTTAGTTTGGCCTTGCTGTCGGGGTAGGATTGAGCCAAAAAGTATGTCATAAGGATGTGGCGTCCATCTTCTGAGGTGGGATCTAGGTTGGTGTATTGTTGGAGAGCCTGAGTTAGGCGATTAAAGAACTCGGATGGGGTTTCTTCCTTTTTTTGGATAACATCTTGGACTTTTTGGAAATTAACAACTTTGTGAGTGGCCTTTTTAAGACCGGCCAGGAGGCAAGAACTAAAATGATCTCTGGCCTGAATTCCCTGTGGCGTGTTGTAATCCCAATGTGGATCCTGTTCGGGAACTGCCTGGGGGCCAATGGGGAGGACAGGGTTTGTGTGGTGGACTTCATCTGCACAACTCCGAGCCACACCCCAAACGCGATCACGTTCTTCAGAAAGGAGGGTGTTGGCTAGGAGCATATAGATGTC
>NW_007841792.1:0-708 GCF_000696425.1 Galeopterus variegatus
GTCCTTCTTTTCTACCAAGACTGAAACTAGGATATGACGTTGCACTTATTTATCATGTCTCCTTAGTGCCCTGCAATCTTTTATGGTTTCTCTGCCTTTCCTTATTGTTCGTGACTTTGACACATTTGAAGAGTACCAGTCAGGTATTTTGTGGACTATTTCCTAATTTGTGTTTGTCCGATTTCACAATATGAACTTTTGGGAAGAATACCACAGAGGTCCTATGCACTTCCAGTCTTGACATATGAGTATCAGTAGATACCTGATATCAGCATGACTCATGCTGGTGATATAACCTCAATCACTTCCTTAAGGTGGTGTCTACCACATTTCTCTCCTGTAAGGTTACTATTTTTCCCATTCTATGTTCTATTTATTAGAAGCTAGTCACTAAATCCAGAACCCAGTCCCAGAAGAGTAAATAAGATCCACCTTCTGACCCACATCATGTAATAGGCACCACAGAAATTAATATTATGTGGGCAGTAATATCCGGTTTCTCCTTAAAGTTTTGCCCACTGATTTGTCACTCATCAGTGGAATTTGCTTGCAGCAATAATTGTTGTGGAACTGTAGTGGTGGTTTTCTGTTTCTCTCACTTCTAATATATTTATTATTTGGAATTCTTCTATAAGAAAGAGATGTCCGAAAGAGATGTCCCTTCTCTCCCATTTATTTATGCATTCAATCATTTACTTACATCATACA
>NW_007841793.1:0-708 GCF_000696425.1 Galeopterus variegatus
GGGAGAAGACACTTTGATTACAAGTGCAGATAGATTTCTTCCACTTTGGATAAGAATATGACAGTAAAATGTAATGGGAACAGCATATTCAAGAAACTCTCATATGTTTTACAAATTTTTCTTTTTAATCACAATAGTACTTACAAAATAGTTCTTGCAAAATAGTACTTACATTTTGTGGCAAGTGCTGTTTTAAATTTTAAAAGTCACAGGCTTTTAATATAAGTAACCAAATAAATAAATAAAAACCATTTTCAATGAAATAGACAACAGTTGAAATGAGCAGACGGATTCCTTTTCCTGCATTGCTTGACAAAAGCATCACTGAATTCATTTCCACTCTATTGGAAGGAGTTTTTTTGTGCAACAGCAGCCTGTTTTCATCCCTGTGCTCCATGAAGCCACAAACATGACGCTCATCATTATGTGCCAGGAATGGAGGTGAGGTCATGCTGTGGTCCCCTATCTAGGGGTCACGGAGAGGGAAGACTGTGTTGTGTAAACAGGGAAAAGCATAGCATGCTGCTCTGGCATTAGGTACTCAGTTCTTCCCAGCATTCACACACGCTCCCGCTGTCGCATCAGCATTTTAACAAAACATGAATGATGGCCTCCTTTCCTTACAGGTAGATCTTGCCAATTTGTACCTCAGGACTGGAGCCAAGATCATGCCCACTGTGTTCCTGCTGACAGATGCCCAGGTTCTAG
>NW_007841794.1:0-708 GCF_000696425.1 Galeopterus variegatus
CATGCCACTGGACCTATGGTAGCCTTAAATACAATGTGAGTACTGCTCTACAGATTGTACACAATTATGCAAATAATTACTTTTTCATTATTGCTGGTCCAAAATTGCAAAAACCTCAGTAAATTTTCTGAGATTCAATACATTAAAAAATTAAGAAATAAAGGGATGAATAAGTAGTGTTTAGTAATAGTCACACACATCATTGAAATAACCAAGCACTTAATTCAAACTCACACACAGCCCTTCAACTACAAAAAAACCTGGAGCTTAAATCTGACAAAATCCATTAACTGAGAACATTGTAATAATCCTACTAATTAATGGACCGTAAAAGGCTCCAGGTGGCATAGACAAATACACTTAATTATAGTCCATTATTCTTTCTCATGTTTAAAATCTTCAACACTGTAAGACAATACCAAAATTTATATAGTTATGAATTATTGCTGTGGCCATATAAAAATGCAGTTTTAATTTAATTGTACATTTAAAAATCCACATATTCAACAAACACATAATTTCCAAGTGGTTTCTGCTTATGAAAAGTGAACAAGTTATAAATTTTAAACCAAAATATTACTAGATATTTTCTTGGCACAAATTACTTATTCAAAAATCATGTCATACTTAGTAAATAAAGACCAAACAGAAGATATTTTTAAATAACTAAACACCAAGCTCATAAAACAAAACAAAACACAACATACA
>NW_007841795.1:0-708 GCF_000696425.1 Galeopterus variegatus
CCTACCAAACTGTATAAAAAGTGCTTGTGTTAAGAGCTCGGGGCCACTTCTGTCCTGAAAAATGGAGCAACCCCAGCATGCTGGAATAAAAACCTCTTGCTTGATTGCAATGATCTCTGTCTCCTGGTCTTTGTGAGATGAGCCTTCCCAACAAGTAAGATTCGTGCTTTCGGGCCAGTCTTACAGTATAGAAAGGATATGCACCTTTCTCTGCACATCTTTCTATACATATAGATTCTGGTCTGTTGACCTGAATCTGAATTCCAGGTGCTGTTGGCTCTGGTCCTACCCATGAGATGTAGGGCCCCTCCCTGTGCCTCCATAGAGGGATGCACTAGTGGCTTTTGGTTCTTTCCAATCTCAGGTTTTTTTTGTTTATTTTAGCATGCATACTTTAATCCAACAGATCTGAGAATAAGCAGTTGGTAGAGGGCTTCAGTGGGTGAAGAGCTACAGAATAACTGTGCTCTTTAGAGGCTCTGCCCCTGCCCCACCCCTCTCAAAGTGATGATGGTGTGATGCTGTACTAATCGTGGTGAAGTCAGAGGACAGGTTTTCTGTTTGGGGGCTGATCTGGATTGTGATACCGTGAATGCAATATTTGATTATTTAAAAAAAATTATTAAGTCTAGAAAAGCCAGACTTGATCCAGAGATGATTTATTATTGTGAAAGGTGAATTTTCCCTCAAGTACCTTTGAGGGTCTTG
>NW_007841797.1:0-708 GCF_000696425.1 Galeopterus variegatus
AGTCATTATCACAGCATTGTTTTACTGGCCTCACAGCCCTCACTGCTCCTTGATATCTTGGACATTTCTTTGTCTACCTGATAACTGTCTCCTTCGCCCAGTCTACAACAGAAGCTCCCCAAGGGCAGAAACGTTGCCTTATCTACCTCTGAAAAAATTGACACATATTTTTGCTGAATAAGCATGAATTGAATACTTACTATGAACAAATATGATGGTAAGTTCTTTACATGGATTATCTTATTTACGAGCTCCCAAAATTTTTGAGGTGGGTACAATAAGTTTCCCGGCATACATGAAAGAAATATGCAACTTAGGTTAAGTAACTTGCCCAATCAGACAGCAAGCAGACGATGACACTATGTTTTAAAAATCAGTTCTACTGAGGCATAACTGATCTACAGCAAAATGTTCCCATTTTAAGGGTGGACATTAACGGGTTTTGACAAATGTATGCACCTGTGTAGCCACCACCACAATTAAGACACAGAACATTTTCATCACCCAAAAGGGTTCCTACCTTTTCCAAAGCAACCTCCCACAAACCCTGGCCCCTGGCAGCCAGTGATCTACTTGCTATCACTATAGATTAGATATAGCATGTCTCCCTGGTGGCATCTATATTTAAACCTACATTAGAGACCACATTCAGCTACTTCATTTGGGCCTAAAGCCATTTCTGAAGTTACCATCATCTTTGATACATGG
>NW_007841798.1:0-708 GCF_000696425.1 Galeopterus variegatus
GACAGGAAAGGGTGCCAGGGATCATGGAAAAAGCAGATTTTCCTCTTGCTAAGAAAAAGCAACATCTTCTCACTTCTTACTACTATTAATTCAGCACGAAAGAAGAAACAGTTACCTGCTCTGCCATCACGTTGAAATGTCCTTTCAGAATAAAATGGACTTCCCTCGCACTTACTCCATGGGTCAGAGCCAAAAGCTGCATTAGCCATATGTTGGCTTTTTTAATGGCAGAGCTGTCATAGAGGAAAGTGGACTCGAGAGAACAACATGTCAAGTTTGTAGGAAATTCCAATTAGAATAATTTTGTTTGTTTGTTGTTTTGTTTTGATGAGCTTCTGATGTATGTGGGCACAGACAGATCCACGGTTGGAAACAGGAGCAAAGCAGAAAGGTGAAACTGAAATGTTCTTGTTGATTCTAGTGTAGGCATGATGGCTGGCTGAGTGAGGCTCACATCCTATCAATCTCGAAGATTTCTCACACCATCATGTCTTGCCACAGAAGACACCTCTATTTTCTCTGCTCTTTTCATGGGACCATTTTTTCCCCTGTGGAGATACATAAAACTTAATAGACAATATTTAATTCAATTTCAACACCTATTGTTTGATCCAATATCCATTTTTTTTTTCATGTCTCACTAGACAATATAGAAGAGATATGCCAGAGAATATTTTTCATGGTTATTTATTGGGACAACATTAAGAT
>NW_007841799.1:0-708 GCF_000696425.1 Galeopterus variegatus
GGACCTGGCACATAGTAGGCGGTGCTCTATAAATATTACTGAATGAATATTAGTGAATGAATTTGCGAATGAATACGTGAGCTCTTCACTTTTAATTGACCTTTTTTTCCCCTTTAATTACACAAGAGAAATGAATGGTATTTATTTACGATTACAGCTCAAGAGAACCTGGTGCCACTATGGAGCAGCTGGATGACCATAGGACACTGAAAGCACTGTGCTCAAAACCTACTGGTCCAACACCTGGAGATGGGTTTCAAAGTGCCCAGCAGTAGTGTCCTGTACAGGTGGGTCAGCTGTAAGGAAGAAAAAATTGATCCATGAGCAGAGACTAAACAAAACAGTGGGAAGATATTAACACTAGGTAGGTATGCAAATGGAAGGCTGTGAGTTTTAACATATTGCCTGAGCAGATTTTGTTTTATATTAACCTATTTTCCAGCAGACATTTTTTTATGATGGCTTTTTTTTTCTTCTTCATAGCCTTTATTCCCATACAACACAAGCTCACAGCCTCTACGTTATGATGCTTTTTTTTTTAAATGCCTGATCTGGTAGCAAGTGCTTTTCTAGATATTACATCTCTCTTTTTTGATGCTAAGGCAGAAGTACATAGACTGATTTCTTTGACTTTGAGCAACCCCAGATGGCCCCACTTGAATAGAAAAGAATTTGAAAGAAAGTTTAATCTTATAACCCCTTCTATAA
>NW_007841800.1:0-708 GCF_000696425.1 Galeopterus variegatus
CTCTGTGCTGCATTATCAGTAATTTTCTTAGCTCCATCTTTCATCCAGTGAGTGTTTAGTTGCAATGGTATTTTCCATTTCTGCATGTTTATTCTGATTTTTTTCTAATCCTGTCCCCCCCCAACTTTTTAAAGAGATTTCTTTGCAGTTTCTAATCCTTTTTTCATCTGAAGAGTCACTTATGTACATATTTTATACTCTTTTTTACAAATATACATATTTTATAGTCTTTTTCAGAATTGCTCTTATATAAAATTTCTGGGAATCTAAACTTACAGGTTATTATTTCATGCTGTCTCTAACTTATTTGGATACTTTTATTGTGTGCTTTTAACTTTTAAAAATATTTTGGCCTAATTTTTAATTATTAGATTACTTTTTCAGTTATAAAGTGAATTTGCTTTTAAAATTTTTTCTTTTCTTATGGATAATTCAGAGTTTTTACTGACCTGGGACCTGTTTAGAAAATAAATTATCATTTTAGGATTTTAGTTTTCATGCCCTTGTGTAAATTTGCACCCTATTTCTGTGTCTACTATTAGTTTAGTTGCTGTTGTTAATTTCCTTTTCCTACCTGGAGTCTGCGGCACAGAGAAGTTACCAGAAATAGTAAAATGATTTTTTTTCTTAAGTACAGGATATCTTTTCTGGATTCAGCTTTAAGTTGCTCTACCATACTCAGACCAAAGTTTGTATACTATTCTCCCA
>NW_007841801.1:0-708 GCF_000696425.1 Galeopterus variegatus
ACCCAAGTGGACATTTCTTCAGAGAGAACATACAAATGGCCAAAAAATACATGAAAAAATGCTCAGCATCCGTAATCACCAGAGAAAGACAACACCACAGTGAGACCTCGTTGCACACCTGTTTTGATGGCTATTGTCAAAAAGATGAGAGATAACAAGTGTTGGAGAGGCGGTGGAGAAAAGGGGACCCTGCACACTGTTGGCGGGAGTGTAAACTAGCACAGCCACTGTGGGAAACTGTATGCATACTCTCAAAAAACTAAAAACAGAACCACCATACAATCCAGCAATCCCACTACTGCGTGCATATCCAAAGGAATGGAAGTCATGTTGAAGGGATACCTGCACCCGGGAAAGGAAACAGTGGGTAGAAGAGATGTCTGCACCCCATGTTCACTGCAACTCTATTCACAACAGCCAACACATGACAGACGAACGGATACAGAAATGCCGTACAGACACTCAGCGGAACACTATTCAGCTTTAAAAAGAGGGAAATTCTGTCATTTGTGACAACATCGATGAACCTGGAGGACATGATGCAAAGTGAAATAAGACCCAGAAAGACAAACACCGCGTGATCTCACTCCTATGTCGAACCTAAAAAAGTCAAACTCATCTGGGGAGATGTCCATCGACGGATACAAAAGGACGCAAAAGTTCAGCCATTCGGGAGGAATAAGCTGAAGAGATCTGTTGCACGCTACG
>NW_007841802.1:0-708 GCF_000696425.1 Galeopterus variegatus
GATTCATTGCAATCCCCACCAAAATACCAACGACATTCTTTACAGAAATGGAAAAAAAAAATCCTACCATGCATATGGAACAACAAAAGACTCCAAATAGCCAAAGCAGTCCTGAGCAAAAATAGACATATAAATAAATAGATAAAGCTGGAGGCATTGCACAACCTGACTTCAAATTATACTGCAAAGCTATAGTAATCAAAACAGCATGGTACTGGCATAAAAGCAGACACTCAGATGAATGGAGTAGAATAGAGAACCCAGAAATCAACCCACAAACTTATAGCTAAATGATCTTTGACAAAGGCACCAAGAACTTACACTAGGGAAAAGACTGCCTCTTCAATAAATGGTACTGGGAAACCTAGACATCCATTTTGTAGAAGAATTAATCTAGACCCATACCTCTCACCATATACCAAAATCAATTAAAAATGGATTAAAGACTTAAATATAAGATCTGAAACTGTAAAACTCCTAAAAGAAAATATAGGGGAAACACTTCAGGAAGTAGGTCTGGGCAAAGACTTTATGAGTATGACCCCCAAAGCACAAACAACTAAAGGAAAAATAAACAAATGGAATTGTATTAAACTAAAAAGGTTCTGCACAGCAAAAGAAATGATTAACAGAGCAAAAAGACAACCAACAGATTGGGAAAAAATATTTGCAAACTATGCATTTGACAAAGGACTAATTTCCAGAATA
>NW_007841803.1:0-708 GCF_000696425.1 Galeopterus variegatus
GAACAGCAAAAGCAAAGAATAAAGAAAATTGAAGAGTGACCAGAGATTGGTGGGACACTATTAAGCAGACGGAGATATGCATTACAGATGCATATCTTGCCTGCATATGCAAATTTGAGAGGGCAAAAATAGAGAGGAAGGAGCAAATAATTTATTGAGTGAAATAACGGCTAGAACTTTCTAAATCTGAGGAAAGAAATGGGTGTACAAATTCAAGAAGCTCAGTGAACTCCAAGTTGGAAAACCCCAAAAGACCCACATCAACATACATTATGATCAAATTGTTGAAAGTCAAACACAGAATCTTGGAAGCAGCAAGAAAAAGTAATCTCTCACATTCAAGGGAACTTCCACAAGATCATTAGTGGATCTCTCAGCAGAAACCTTACTAGCCAGATGGGAATAAGATGAGCTAGTCAAAGTGCTGCAAAACAACAGCAAAACTGTGAACCAAGAAAACTGTATAGTAAAACATTGTCTTTCAATAACGTAGGAGAAAGTAAGCCTGTTTCAAATAAATGAGAGCTAAAGTAGTCATTGCCGTTACTGTGGTACAGGAAATGCTAAAGGGAGTTCTTAAGTTGAATCAAAAGAAAAGTACGTAGAACCATGAAGAAACAACTTCTCTGGTAAAGAATAACACACAAGCAAATATAATAACCTGCATTATTGTAAACTTGATGCATAGAATTCAAATAACAAGAACAT
>NW_007841804.1:0-708 GCF_000696425.1 Galeopterus variegatus
TTGTTTGGTGTATAAATCTGTGTTGGGACCGATCTTCTCAGCGACAGATTTTTTTTTTTTTTTCATTTTCATTCTCTGCTGAACACCAAGGTAGTTTTCTATGTATCTCCCTGGAGTTGGGAAAAGAGGAGAGGGTTTAGTCTTCATTGTCCTTACCTTTGATAGTTAGCCAGACAATGTGAAGAGATTCTTCTATAAGTTAATTGCACTTTGAAAATTCTGAATTTTTCCTACTGTGCACTCACTTAGAAAACATACTTGTTCTTGTCTCCATGGAGATGTTTGACATGAAGCAGTGGCCTAACTTGCATCAAGAAATATCACCTTCATTCTTCTTATTATTTGTTTCATTAATATTTTCATAAGACATATATTCCATGTTCTTCACTTTTTCTTCCTTAAGGGAAAAATGAATTTTCACAGGCTCAGTGTGGGTTCTCTCAGAGACATATGTTGGGCTCTGTGTAAGTCCTGCAAGTGAGGTATTGAAGTCCACACATTTCTAGACCAAAGAGAAAATCACAAAATCTTGCAATGGATTACTGGTTTGGAGATATCATTTTTGTGACTATTTTATTTTATACTTAATATTGTTTTATTGTATATAGTCTGTTTTCCTTTTGCTACTTCAACTCAGAGATGGAAAAGACAAAAATATTTTAAGATTTACATTCAGTGTACACATTTATTTTAGCTGACTGCAAAAAA
>NW_007841805.1:0-708 GCF_000696425.1 Galeopterus variegatus
TTTTGCTTCTATTCATTCCAGTGAGGAGCCTGTCTTTCTACTGGATGTGAAATAGTACAGGATGTTTTTTAAAATTCATGGAAACGGCCGGGCCCATGGAGCACTCGGAGAGTGCAGCGCTGGGAGTGCAGCAGCGCTCCCACCGCAGGTTCGGATCCTATATAGGGATGACCGGTGCGCTCAAGCGCGGTGCGGTCGATGCCAAGCCAAGGGTTGGGATCCCTTTACCATCACAAAAAAAAAAAAAAAAAAAGGACAATAAATAAAATTCATGGAAAAATAGAATTAAAAAAAATCTGAATCTTTCCATGAACTTTTCTTTTTCCCTTGGCAGCTGGCCAGTGTAGGGATCAAACCCTGGACCTTGGTGTTATCTGTGCCACACTCTAACCAGCTGAGCTACTGCCCAGCTCAATGAATTTTTTTTTCCTTTTTGTCTTTTTTCGTGTCCGGCAACGGATCGCAACCCTCAGTGTCGCGCCCGTACCGGACCAGGACCGGCAACAGGATCGCAACCCTCGGTGCTGCGCCCGCACCTCGCTCAGCCAGTGAGCAGGAACCGGTCTGTATGTGGGATCCGAACCCTCGACGGGAGGGCCGCTGCGCTCCCAAGTGGGGTACTGTAGCAGTGCGCCACCGGGCCGGCCCAGAAATATATCAAATAATTTATTTTTCACTGACAACATTTCTCCCAGAGCTAGAAGGTCT
>NW_007841806.1:0-708 GCF_000696425.1 Galeopterus variegatus
CTGATAAGCAAATACATGTATACATCTGTTTGGAGCTTATGTTCCTAATTTTAAGTTAATTGGCATTCTAGTATATGCATCAGTCTCTTATAAGTTTGGTTAGTGTGAGTCAGTTGCCAAGAGTATGGTGTGATCAACTCTGAATGCTGATTACTGATAAAGTGAAATCTTTGGATCTTCAAGACTGGGAACAGAGCCAGGACACATAGCGACTATATCAACGTACTGTCAACCTCGCTGGACAGTTAGCCTTTCCCAAAGATATCTACCTCTCTGACTGACTGCATGCCTTCATCAAACCAAAACATTTTCATCTGTTCCTCTCCTGAGATCACTTCCAACCCTTCTCATCATCATAGTCATTTCCACTTTGTCATTATCGCTGTTAAAAAGTATCATCCAAACCTGAGCACAATACTCCAGATGCAATCAAAACAGCACAGAATATATCATATGCACTGGACCCCATTTTTGTATGAATGTACTCTAAATCTGAACTGGCTTTTTCACCAGCCAATATACTTGTAGAATCCTCTTAAGCTTGTATTTAACTCCAACTCCCAAGTCTTTTACATGTAGAGAAGGAAGACAGTAAAAATAGATGTGGGCTTGTGCTGTGGAGTCAGACTTCCTGAATTTAAATTCCTGCTCTGCCATGTGCTGACTGTGTAACCTTGGGCAAGTTACTTAATCTCTTTAAATCTTAGT
>NW_007841807.1:0-708 GCF_000696425.1 Galeopterus variegatus
GAATGAGGACACTGTCTATCCAATTGTTTGTTTACATACTTGTTTATTTACCAAATATTGTGTATTATTTTTATAAACTAAATTAATTATTTAGAGAATCTGTTTTTCTACCTTCTCTATTAAAGAGAAAGATAAGCACTTTCTGAACTTACTCTTATCAGGGACTAAGTAAAAAAAGTTAAAAACAATTTATTAAACATTGCATATGTTTGACATTTCCATGTGTGTGTTTATGTGTATATTCATGTGTATAACATTTCCGTGTGTGTGTGTGTATACACACATGTATACACATACATACACCCATACACACATACACACATACAAGAGGGTACTTCAAAAAGTTTGTGGGCACACACACACATACAAGAGGGTACTTCAAAAAGTTTGTGGAAAGAAGATGGGGCAAGATGGCTACTTAGAGGTGTCTGGGGTGCATCCCTCTCACAGAAAATGACCAGAATAACTAACAGACAGCTAAATATTACGAAGAGTGTTGGTGAGAGAGTGCTGGAATGTAGCAGGAGACTGGTGAGATCCCTATGGAGCACCAAAATCCAGGAGGACAACACAGTGAGGGAGAGAGATACCAGCCTCAAATGCTAAGTCTCCACCATTGGGATTGGTGCAGGAAGGACTTTCCCTCACAGGGGGAAAAGGTAGGCAGAGGGCCCACACCAACCCCCATCCTCATCACAGAGGCCTATA
>NW_007841808.1:0-708 GCF_000696425.1 Galeopterus variegatus
CTGGCCTAATAGATACTGGGGCTGATGTTACTATCATTAGACAAGAGGACTGGCCTGCCACCCAGCCCCTTTGTGATACCTTAACCAATCTAAAGGGAATTGGACAAAGCCGCAATCTTGAACAGAGTTCTAAATTTCTTACATGGACAGATAAGGAAAACAATTCAGGTCTTATTCAACCGTATGTCATCCCTTACTTGCCTGTCAATCTTTGGGGCGGGGATCTGCTCTCACAAATGAAAATAATAATGTGCAGCCCTAATGAAATAGTTACAGCACAGATGCTGGCTCAAGGATATAGTCCAGGCAAAGGTTTAGGAAAACAGGAACAAGGTATTTTACAACCCATTCAGGCAACAGGCCAGCTTAATAAACAGGGCTTTGGAAATTTTTTATTTCAGCCATTGACAAGCCTGTACCCCAAAGGCATGCCAACCCCATAACTTGGAAGTCAAGCGAGCCCATTTGGGTTGATCAGTGGCCACCATTACTGCTGATCCTGTTACACAGGCACAAACTACTCACTTGCTTCATCATATTAATGCTCACACACTTAGTAATGTTTCAAATCACTAGAGAACAAGCTAGACAGATAGTTAAACAGTGTCCTTCCTGTGTTAAGCTCTTACCTGTTCCCAATTTGGGAATTAATCCTCGAGGACTTGTCCCAAATATGCTTTGGCAAATGGATGTTACTCATTTATCAGA
>NW_007841809.1:0-708 GCF_000696425.1 Galeopterus variegatus
AAGAGAGTCTTGAGAAAAAACACACAAAAAATCTGGTATATAGAGCTAAATGTGTGGTATTTGAGTGTGTTCTACTGACCAGCTTTTCCCAGCAGAGATTCTAAGGAAAGGATCACGGAATGAAAATAACAACAGAGTGCTGCTCAGTGATATGGTGGAGGAGGTTTGGATTTGTGCTACCTGAGACCAGATGACCTTCTGGAATGGAGTGACATGAGAACCTAGAGAGCTGGACAGCGAATGTGGAGGAGACAGAGCCTGAGGGTGTGAGGAGAGCTACAGCAGGGAACTAATGCTGTGTGCCTCTGAGTGACAGGGAGCCACTCATTGTCCCCTGAAGTCAGTCACGTGACATCTCTGCAGCCTGGAGCTCCTCTGTCACAGGAGGGGGGCTCACGAGGACCCCATCCTTTCATGCAGGAAGAAGGTTAAAGTGCTTTCTCAGATGTGACACAGTTAGAGCCCCCGAGTGACTGGGGTGGCACGTGTTAAGTCTTCCTGTCTTTGCTTAACTGGTCTTCCTCTGGGAATGTCCTTCTCTGTCTGCTGTAGCTGGTCAAGTCCCAATCACTTCTGAGGCCTCCCGGTCACTTCCCCTCTCATTCTTCCTCCTCGTTGTCACACACTGGCTGAGAAATAACCTATCGGTAAGTCAAAGCTGAGTTGATTGCTTGCTGTGACCAGGAAGAAAACCATGATGACAGAGAC
>NW_007841810.1:0-708 GCF_000696425.1 Galeopterus variegatus
TAAGTTGCTGAGTTTATCTATTATTTATCTAAATGTACTTTTCATAAAACAAAATGTTTTCTGTAAAGTATATGTAATGTAATTCACAAAATCAATAGAAAACTTCTTTACGCATCCCCTCCGAGGGTATGGTAAATAAGCATAACATCGTTTGCATAATTCCTAATTATTAGTTTGTTAAAAGTGATTTTTAAATAAAAATACCCTTATGTAATTGTTTAAATTGAGTCAGAAACAGACAAGAAAAATTTTCTTTTTAAATAAAGAAAAATGGCTTAAATAATTTTCTTACAGGAGGGCATGAGATATCTATCTTCAAAAATTACCTCCTTAAGAGCAGGAGTTGCTATACTTTGATAAAATAGACTTCAAGACAAGGAAAGTAAAAGTAAAAAAAGATAAGGAAGGTAATTATATAATGATGAAGGGATTAATTTAACAAGAGGATATAACAATTCTAAATACATACACACACAACTCTGGAGAACTCAGTTATATAAAGCAATTAGCATAGGACCTAATGAGAGAGATGGACTCCAACACAATAACAGTAGGACACTTTAATACCACACTTTCAGCAAATGACAGATCATTCAGACAGAGAATTACCATGAAACATCTGAATTAATCTGTACTATAGGCTGACGTGACCTAATAAACATTTATGGAACATTTCATCCAACACCCGCAGAATACACATTCTTTTCA
>NW_007841811.1:0-708 GCF_000696425.1 Galeopterus variegatus
TGCAGAAATTTTTCAGGCAGGAAACTGGGAAAGGCACCCACAGAAGGCAGTGACATGAGAAAAATCATGAGATTAATCTGGGTGGATAGAGCACAGGAAAGACGGGAGGGACGAGTGTCCAAGAGGACATTGAAAATGTAGCTAAGGGTCATGTGACCAAGCTCATTAAATTGCAGAACCTCAGGAATTTGTCTGTAGACTGAGTTTAAGAAACTCTGGGCTAGAGCCAGGTTATGGAGAATATTGCATGTGAACTTTATGTTGGGCCATTCAAGTTTTCAGGCAGTGGAATGACATTTTCATTTATAAAGAGAATTTTCATTGCAATGTGGAGGAATAATTGGAGAAGGGAAGAATGGAGACCAAGAGTCCACAGGGAGCCCACGGAGGAAGGTCTCCTGAGACAGGACAGGGGCCCTGAGAAAGGCAGGGCAATGGCTGAGGGAGGGTGATGGTCAGAGACCCCCACCACTGCAGCCCAGCAGGTTGGCTCCAAACAGGCCCAGTCTAGCTTCTGAGAATACTACCAATAATGTGAAAGAACGCTCATTCATTCATTCATTCAGTGAATCTACTTAACTGTCTTAAATTTTGCACTTGGAAGTCTTTGTCCAGTGATGATTCTATATGAAATAGCCTGACACTTCCTACTAAATATGAAATTAATGGTTTTAAAAACAAGGAACAAAAACAATTTTAAAAAAGTGG
>NW_007841812.1:0-708 GCF_000696425.1 Galeopterus variegatus
CAAAGAGCCTAGAATACTAGTCACATCAGAATTGATCTATAAATGTGTCAAACTAGATTAATTTTTTATTGAATTGACCTAGACTGTTCATGGTCATTTATATAATATATATGCTTATGCAGATAAATACTTGTGCAGATGTGTTTGTTTTGATATCAATGCTTTGTTTGTTTTAATATCAACTAATAGATTTTGAGAATTCTATCCCTTTTTGTTTCATATGTGGGAGTCAAGGTGTCTGTCTCTGTTCTTAACCAAGGAAAACGAAGCTGTCTTTGCAAGTATCTGTACAGGGCACACCACAGTATTTGACACAATTCATCATTTAAGACACCTCATTTTTGATGATTTGGAAGAATTAATCATGAACTATTTCATAACTCAATCACAGACCAAAAAAAAAAAAAATGAATTGGTTAATTTTGAGAAAACATTAACTTTACTGATTCATCACTGAAAGGAAAGTGGTTCTGTCTTATAGAATAAAAAGAAGTGACGACTGATAATTACCAGAGAGGATAAATAAGTAGCAGGATAGGATACTTTCAATGTCCTCTGCAGTTGTATCACAAAGAAAAATCTTGTCGAAGACTTTTCTGCCAGAGATTGTCTCCTACTCCTGCCAAATGTGGGTTACAAAGACTTAACAAAAGAATAAAGTAACAAAAATCACCTCCATCCTTTTTGCTAAATACAATTACCACAAAT
>NW_007841813.1:0-708 GCF_000696425.1 Galeopterus variegatus
CTCGATATGAGGCAGGACCTCTCTAGAATGAGGGCCTTCAAAGGAGAAGGGAGAAGGGAGAGAATGACCTTTCTAGATTTTACAGCTGGCTTTGAGAGAGAGGGGTTCTAATTTTCATGACCTACCTTGGGGAGGAAGAATTCTGGTTCCTAGACTCGCTTCAGGGGAGAAGGAAGGGTGGGTTACAGCAGGAGGTTACTGAGAGACTTTGTTTCTGAGCCCTTCCAATCTCCTTTATTTTATTTTTATTTCTATTTTTTTGGTGGCTGGGCTTTATGGAGATCCAAACTCTTGACCTTGGTGTTATAACACTGTACTCTAACCAACTGAGATAACAGGCCAGCCCCACAATGTCCTTTAATACACAGCATGCTGAAGTGCCATACTTTGAGCTATTATTTTCTGAGCCCCAACAGACCTCACATTTCTCTGTCTTAATACTATTTTTTTAGTGTCAGTTTACTATATTCATTTATATCTCACAATATCATTGTTTCTCCCAGCTTCTCTTCAGTAAATTTTATAAGCATATCATTATTATTATTGATGTTGATATTAGGTAATGTTTAGTACTTCTCATATGCCAATGTCTGTTCTAAGCATTTTAGGCATTTTAACCCACTTAATATTCACAATAAAATTATAACATGATATTATGATTATTCTCATTCTAAAGATGAAGAAATTGAGATACAAAAGGATTAAGTA
>NW_007841814.1:0-708 GCF_000696425.1 Galeopterus variegatus
TAGTTTTCTGCACAGAGATCTTTCACCCACTTGGTTAATTTTTTTCCTATGTATTTTTTTTTGGTAGCTATTGTAAGTAGGATTAATTTCTTGATTACTTTTTCTGCCAGTTCGCTATTGGTGTATAAAAATGCCAGTGATTTCTGTACATTGTTTTTGTATCCTGCAACTTTCCTGAATTTATTTATCTGCTCCAAGAGTTTTTTTGGTAGCATCTTTTGATTTTTCTCTGTATCAGATAATGTCATCTGCAAACAGGGACAATTTAACTTCCTTGGCCAGCCCACCAAAAATAATAATAATAATAATAATAACAATAATAATAACAATAATAATAATAATAATAAAAGTTAAAGATTACAGTTACATTTTACAAATTAGAAGCTTTCAGCTCAGAGGTTAGCAATGTTTTATTGGAAGATTATAGCAATTGCTAGAGTGAGCAAATTTTCAAAATTCATTAAAATTTAAAAATTTAGGACAAATTGTTGTAGCCACTTATCATTTTATTATCTCCAACATTTATCATCTTTGCTTTTCAACACAATTCTCTACTATCTCTTTCCACCAAGAGAATTAAAAAATTTCTGTTACTTTATTAACAAGAAAGCCCTGTGAGTACTTGACTAGACAGATTTGGAGTGTAACCTCCAAATGTCAATGATCCATATTATGTTTTATTCACATCCCCATAATACACATTATGTA
>NW_007841815.1:0-708 GCF_000696425.1 Galeopterus variegatus
ATCAATATCTTCTTTTGGACTTGAAAAACTTGAAGTTCCCATGTTCAGATCTAAACTCACCGTGTGTTGGAATTAGTTACTTCCCTAAAATGGAATCGCCTGTCTTCTCATCACTAAGCTGGAAACTTCAGTTCTTTGATTTCTCTTTCTTTCTCTCTGTGAAGTCAGGTAGCTACTGAGTCAGGTGAATTATTCATCTGTGGTGTCTAACACCAATATCTCTTTTCTATTTCTAACTTCATTATCCTAATTCTTGTACTCATTACTTTTATTCCAAACTCCACCTTCCATTTCTATTCATTCCAATCGTACCTACCTTCTACTGCTGGATTAATCTTTCTGAGGAATTGATCTAAATATGGTCAGAAAAGGGAAGTCATCTTTCTAAAATTAAGCGGTCAGTATCGTGATATATAAAAAAAGCTTTTATAGATCTGGCTCTTGCAAATCAACTCACCAGCGCTTTGTCACCCTTGGATGAATGAATGAAGTTGAGTTTCTGAATTCTCAATGTTTGAAATATATGGTGACCCCATTCGAGGTATAATAGCCACTTGGGCTTTAATCCAGGATACCAGTCTCCTGATATTATAGAGTAATAAGCATTCTGATCACAGCAATGAGGACATAGACATTTACCAAAGACAATGGTTTCAGGAGCCAGACGGACTTAATCCCAAATTCTAGTTACTCTGCTTATAAGCATTG
>NW_007841816.1:0-708 GCF_000696425.1 Galeopterus variegatus
CGCTCAGCCAGTGAGTGCACCGGCCATCCCTATATAGGATCCGAACCCGCGGCAGGAGCGTCGCTGAGCTCCCAGTGCCGCACTCTCCCGAGTGTGCCACGGGGTTGGCCCAAAACCTTTGTTTTGTAAAAGAAAAAAGAAAATCTTTCTAGAGTGAGTGGAGAAGTATTTGTAGCTCAGGACCCAAGAGGTCCCAATTACTGGGTCTCTGTGAAGGAGACAGAAGTGTCAAAGGGCTGATGGAAAACAAGCTCTCATAGGCTGTTTCCAAAACCTGCTCCAACAGAGCAGAACTTTAACAAGAAGCGGATGATATTCACTACCTGGTACCAGACAGGGAGCTCTGGAGAGCAAGAGGGCTAGTCTGATGGAGGTCTAGTGCTTCTGTAGGAAAGTGTAGAGAGAGGAAAACTTGGGAAATGGTCTCTCCTTGTTTTTCTATTGCTCTGCTGAACCTCCCAGAGAGGCTTAGAGTATTACTGGAGACACATTGATTTCCTGCATGTTCTTACTCAGTGGTGGAAGGCCTCTGGGAGGGAGAGACAAACACCCTGAACAATGAGAAATAGAAAATGAAAATAAAGTAACACCTGAGCTGACTTCGTACCAGATCAAGCACAGATCCCTGGGGAGTGTGTGGAGCCACACCAAGTCCTAGAGAGGTGAGCGTTTTCAAAGACCATGTCTGATCATTGGGCTTCAAGGGTC
>NW_007841817.1:0-708 GCF_000696425.1 Galeopterus variegatus
ATATATTCCAATAGTGTAATATTAAACAAAAACAGTGTGTCCTACGCCAGGATGATTGATTACCGCACCATCACAAGGTCACCTCCTAGGGACAGGCTGGGTGCAGGAGAGGCTGTCTGACTCGTACAGTTAACACTATATCCGCATTGTATGAATGTCACCAGCAATCCAGTGATTTATTGCTTGGAAGGCTCTGTTCAATTTTTTCTGCCTGACCAAATTGCACATTTTCGAGAAAAAGAAGCAAAAATATTTCAGCACATGGATTACCTCAAGTCCTCATTCTCCCCTCTCGGTTCCACGCCTGTTTGCAGGGGTCCTGGGGATCCAACCCTCCTCTTCCCGCTCTCCTGGTTTCTCCCTCTGCTAGATATTTGGCAAAAAAAAATGATTATTACACTAATGAAAAGGTGCAGCAGGAGATTAAGGGCTTTTTAATCAGATTTTGGTAACATCTGTGGGCCATGACTAAGGGCAGCTGTATGCTCTGTTTCTTAATTTTAGCTAGATTTACTTTGGATATAAAATTGTTAGCCTCGGGGAAAATTGCATGGGGGCTGGGAAGGGGGAGATGCTCTTACAAGAGAACTACATAACAAAACTGTTTCAAACATGGTGAGATAAACCTCTTTTGCTCTAGAGGGTATTTTTTTGTTTTTCTTTCTTAGGAAAAATATACAAGGAAACTAAAGAAGCATTTTTATAAGA
>NW_007841818.1:0-708 GCF_000696425.1 Galeopterus variegatus
GATTTTTTTTAAGTATTTAACTTATCCAAACTGTATAAGAGGTAAAATTTCTGCTACTAATGTTATTAATATTTGAATCAAAAATTTATATCTTTAACCCTGAAATCTAGTCATTTGTATTTTTGTTTAAGAGACTATTCATGCATTAAAATATACTAAATACTTTGAGAGTACATTGTTTAGGTAAAATTTAGCAAATTATTCCAGGAATTGCTAACTAAATGGGTCAAAATTATATAAAAGAAAGATATAATCTACATTAAAAATTAACTGAAAACAGAATATATAGTGCAAATAAGTATTTATTAGTACTCAAGCATAGCTAAGCAACCGTCTTAGGAAGTATGTGCATTCATTATTCCCATTTCTCAAATAGAAGCACTGCGGCAAATCCAGGTCTTTGAATGGCAAAGCCTGAATTCCTAACCACTGCATTGCTTGGCTCCTATAACAGATTAGTACAAATTTAAAACCACACAAATTTATTATCTTACAGTTTTGGAGGTCAGAAGTCCAAAATGGCTTTTACTGGGCTAAAATTAAGGTGTCAGCAGGTATGCATGCCTTCTGAAGGCTGTAGGAGAAGAATCTGGGTTGTTTTTTTGCCTTTTCCACCTTCTAGAAGTCAACTGCATTCCTTGGCTTATGGCCCCTTCATTCATCTTCAAAGCCAGCAACATAGTGTCTTCAAATCTCTCAATCTTTCTC
>NW_007841819.1:0-708 GCF_000696425.1 Galeopterus variegatus
TCAGCCTGCTGGTTAGTGGTACCGGATGGTAATGGCTGGGCTTCTACAATTGAGTCTAAAGTAACCACAGCATAGCCTGCATAATGTTTATACCCAATTCTGAATGAGGATCCGTGAACCATGTGTAATCGGCCTCGGGTAGAGGGCCTTTGGAAATGGAGGAGTGACAAGGAATGAAATTTTGGAGGGCTTTGAAACAGTTATGGATTGGGGTGTTGGGTGGATAGGGAATAGGGAGAAGGGTAGCAGGGTTAAGAGGTGAGCACGGGAGAAAGGTAATACCAGGATTTTCTAAAAAAGAGGAAAGTAAGCCTAAAAGCCTGGATGGGAGAAGGGAGTGTAGAGCCTTGTAGGCGAGGAGGTCTTTTAGGTGGTGAGGCGAGAGTATGGTTAAGGGTGCACCAAATGTTAATTTATAAGCCTCCTTTTGCGGTAGATGTCCAGCAGCCAGGGCACGAAGGCAGGGAGCCCAGCCCCGGACAGTAAGATCTAGTTGTTTGGACAAGTATGCTACTGGGGCGAAGGAGGGGCCATATGTTTGTCCTAACACACCCAGGGCTTGTCCGTCCCTTTCATGTACATAAAGGGAGAAGCGTTCAGTGAGGTCAGGCAGGTGTAAAGCAGGGGACACGACTAGAGCCTGGCGGAGTTTTTTTTTTTTTTTCGTTAAATTTTTATTTTGTCAATATACAATGTATATGATTATTA
>NW_007841820.1:0-708 GCF_000696425.1 Galeopterus variegatus
GGGAGCGCCACTGCGCTCCCAAGCGGCGCACTGTAGCAGTGCGCCACTGGGCCGGCCCCAAGGGATCGTAACCCTTGACTTGGTGTTGTCAGCACCATGCTCAGCCAGTGAGCGAACTGGCCATCCCTATATGGGATCCGAACCCGTGGCCTTGGTGTTATCAGCACCACACTCTCCCGAGTGAGCCACAGGCCAGCCCTAAACATGCATTGTTTAATTTGACCTAATCTTCCTAACAACCTTATGAGGAAAGTGCCGCAGGTCTGCATCCCTTAACCACAGTTCCAAATCTAAAAAGCTCTAAAAATCTAAAGTAAGTTGAATGCAGCTTCTTTGATGACAAACCTTAACTGACATGAGGTCATTTATTAATCCCACCTAGTATATTCATATGTATCTTGTAGAAATACCAATGTTTGAAAGAACCCAAACTCCCTAGGGTTTTCTGTAATATATGGTATGTGCGCTGAAAGATTCTGGAATCTAAGACACATCTGTCTCAGAGTTTCAAATAAGTGTTTCAAATGAAGACTGTATTATTATTTCCCATATTACAGGCAAGCAAACAGGCTCAGAGAGGGTAAGTAATTTGCTCAAGGTTACACAGCTAGTAAATGGTAGAGCTAAGATTAGAAACATGTCTGAAATGGTAAAAAGAATTTGGAACACATATGACAGACTAAGGGCTAATTTTTCTTTTCTTTCTTT
>NW_007841821.1:0-708 GCF_000696425.1 Galeopterus variegatus
CACTAGGTGTACCCTCCTTGACCTTGAACTTCTCAGACTCCAAAACTGTAAGAAATAAATTCTGATTCTTTATAAATCACCCAGTTTTAGCTATTCTGTTATGAGCAACAGAAACAAACTTATGCAGGAAATTGGTAGTGAGAAGTGGGGTGTTGCTTATAACAGCTACCTGGAAATGTAGAAGCAACTTTGGAACGGGGTAATGGGCAAAGGCTGGAAGAATTGGAGCAGTAGGCTAGAAAAAGCCTAGATTATTGTGATGGATTAGAAGACCAGAAAAGTAGGGAAAGTTTGGAACTTCTTAGAGATCAGTTAAGTGATGGTGACCAGAATGCTGATAGAAATATGGACAGCAAAGGCCATACTGAGGAGGTCTCAGATGAAAATGAGGAGGAGATTATTGAAAATTGGAACAAAGTTTACCCTTGTTATAAATTTGAAAAGAGCTTGGCTGGATTATATCTTTGACCTAGGGCTTTGCAAAATGCAGAACTTAAGAGTGATGAACTAGGGTATCTGGCAGAAGAAATTTCAAAGCAGTAAAGCATTTGGGCTGCTGTGTAGCTGCTTTTAACTGTGTACAGTGAGAGAAGAGTTGACTAAATGATAGAATTTGTAATTAAAAGAGAAGTTAAGCATAAAAATTTGGAAAATTCACATTCGGCCCATTTAAGGAACAAAAAGGGTGTGTCCAGAAAAAGGTGCCAA
>NW_007841822.1:0-708 GCF_000696425.1 Galeopterus variegatus
TGGGCAGCTTTCCAATCATGAAAACCTACCCCAGGGGCAGTCAGCTGGCATTGTGCCTGAATGACGTGTCTGCTGTAACCTATCTTTATCTCTGATCACCAGATGTTTTTCTAATTAACATACTGTATGTGGGAAATGATTTTTCCTTGGAAAAAATAAGACTTGATCACCACCATAATCAGAGTCTAGAAATGATCTCTCACCGGTGAAATCAGTCCTATTAATGAGACATGGATTGGCTAAATATTTTAGATACCTTTCCTATTCACACAGGGACAGAATATGGGAGAGTCCTGGATCCTGCGTCTTTAGGGACGGCTCCTGGATGCACCTGGCGTGCCAGCCTCTGCACTGGATTTTCAGTTGCCTAATGGTAACGTTGGAGCAATTGAATCCTTTCTTGATGGACCTTTCATGCAAGGTGTGGTCACAGCATCTAGAAGTACAGAGGACTGTGACATTCAGCTTTCAGAACAGGATAAATGAACGGCTGTGTGCCCCGTTGGTGAGCCAGATGAACAAATGCCTCTGTGTATGGTGAAATTTGCTCTGACATTTGTTTTCAATGTAATTTGAGAGAAAGATTTGAAGTTGTGGGATTGAACTCATTCAAACTTGTCAGTCAGGGCTCGCTTTGGCAACATGTGTACTAAAACTGGAATGACACAGAGAAGATTAGCCCGGCCCCTATGCAAACCTGTCAGTCAT
>NW_007841823.1:0-708 GCF_000696425.1 Galeopterus variegatus
GCAATCCGTTGCCGGACACGAAAAAAGACAAAAAAAAGGAAAAAAAATATATATATATATAGAAATGGATTGTTAGTTAATTTCAACCTTTAACCCACCCCATACCAAATATAAAACCACTGGGCACAAATAATTTTAAAAAAGAGTTTTATCAAATTTCAAATAAAAGATGGTTTAATCTTAAAACTCTTCTGAGAACCAAAAAGAATTCTTCTCTGAGGCTAATATAACCTTGATACTAAAAACAGGCTAATTAAGTAGAAGAAAAAAAATTTAAAAGCCAATCTTACTCAAAAACATAGATGCAATACCCTTAATAACAAATCACATCCAAGAAGGTTTATACTAAAAAGGATAATGCATCATGACCAAATTGGAAATGCAAAGCTAGACATTAGAAAAATATACAAATGGAATTTATCATATTAACAGATTAAAGCAAAACCATATGAATCCATCCTCAATAAAGTATTTGTTAAAATTTAATAACCAATAAAGATTTTTACATAAGAACACCACCACCAAGAAAATCAACCAAAACACCTTCTTGGAAAACTAGAAAGAGACTTAACTAATGAAGAGTAATCTTTCATTTACACCAAACATCAGTTTTAAGGAAAGTCTGTTATCACTTTTTTTAAAATCCAGAACAAAAAAGCAAGCCCACTTATGACCTGGTGGTCCTGGACAGTACATAAATAAATAAAC
>NW_007841824.1:0-708 GCF_000696425.1 Galeopterus variegatus
ATCTCTATTGATGCTGAAAAAGCATTTGACAAAATTCAACATCCTTTCATGATAAAGACTCATAGACAGAAAGTATCTCAACATAATTAAAGCCATGTATGATAAGCCCACTGCCAATATCATCCTCAACGGGGAAAAGCTAAAAGCTTTTCCCTTAAAAACAGGAACTAGACAAGGATGCCCACTCTCACCACTCCTATTCAACATAGTGTTGGAAGTACTAGACAGAGCAATCACAGAAGAGAAGAAAATAAAGGGCATCCAGAATGGAAAGGATAAAGTCAAGCTGTCCCTGTTTGCAGATGATATGATCCTATATATTGAACAGCCTGAAGCTTCTATAAAAAAACTCCTAGAGTTGATAAACGATTTCAGCAAAGTTGCAGGGTACAAAATCAAGACACAAAAGTCAGTAGCATTTCTATACTCCACCAGTGAACATACAGAAAGAGAAATCAAGAAAGCTAGCCCATTTACAATAACCACCAAAAAAATAAAATATTTAGGAATAAAGCTGACCAAGGATGTGGAAAATCTCTACAAACAGAACTGAAGTTAAAGAGGACACAAGAAGATGGAAAGATATTCCGTGCTCTTGGATTGGAAGAATTAACATTGCAAAAATGTCCATATTACCCAAAGTGATATACAAATTCAATGCAATCCTCATCAAAATTCCAATGACATTTTTCTCTGAGATGGAAAAAG
>NW_007841825.1:0-708 GCF_000696425.1 Galeopterus variegatus
TGTCCAAAGAACAGGAGTGGTTTGAAAGCCTAAGAAAAGTGATTTAAATGAGGAAAATAAAAGTTTTAAAAAACAGTGGGCTGTATGTATTCATTCTTTTATCACCTAGTGCCTTGACTTGACCACTTCCATGTTGAAAAGGCACCCTGAGAGCTAGTTAGTGCGTGTGGCAGCCTATGCAAGTTCTGTGCCTTTTAGAGCCATGGGGGTGGGAAAGGTGCCATAGATTAAATACAATGTCATCGGCTCTGTGCCCTCCAGCCCTGCCTGGAGGCTGGGAGGGCTCCAACTGGGGGTCCCAGCCAGCTTGGGCTGCAGTCAGGTTTGGTTTGTTCTGTACAAGGACACTAACAGCATGAGTTAGTTGCCAGTGTTTGTAAATTGGGAGCTTGCACATAGAAATTGGGATTATCAGGTTTTCTTGAAAAATCAGATTTGACATTAGAATGCTTTCTGCACTCGCAGAGAACCTTGTTCATTGTGCATCTGTCATGCATTTCACCATCTGGCCCTTTCTGAGGCCTCCGGTGTTTCTTTAATTCTAATACACACTTTTTTTCATATTTCCCGGTGGGCTAAGAAAACATGGCATCCTAGTTTAATTGGCAGAGATTTTTCTTTCTTAGGTACACATAAAATAGTGATGTCTTTGCATTTGGTGGCATCTTGCATTCAATGAAATACAGTAATTTTCTTTGATCGTTAGCA
>NW_007841826.1:0-708 GCF_000696425.1 Galeopterus variegatus
AAAAAAAAAAAAAAAAAAAAAAAGTAAATACTCTATAGGCCCAGATAATGTGAATTTTAGTTAATATAAAATAGTACCTTTTATAAATTAAAGCCATCCCATCAACCAACTTACTAGTCTGTTATTCTCTCCATTATAGAGATATAAGACAGACAACAGTTAAAAACCTTGTTCAAGGCTTTGTTCGAGTAAGGTAGTTATAGTCAGACATTTATGCCATAGTTTCGCACTTTAAAATAGTAACTGTGTATGCATACAATGTTATGTGTGTAATTTTGACACTACAGAGTAACAAAACAGAATAGAGAGCCCAGAAATAGACCCACCTATATGTTGACTCAATCTATGACAGGCACCAGTATAGATCAGGGGAAAGGACAGATTTTTCAAGGTGATGCTAGAACAATTGGGCACCTAAATGAAAAAGAAAAAATGAAATTGGATGACTACTTTACATCATACACAAAAATCAACTCCAAATTGGCTGAATATTTAAATGTAAAATGAAAAACTATAAAGCCTTGAGAAAATGATATAGGAGAATATCATCATGATCATGGAATATATGGCAGAAATAGTGCTTTGGGTTCACCAAACCCAATACCCCATTGTGGGCACTCTAACAGCACATTTTCTAGCCTCACTTGTATTTCCCAGGGACTCTCTCTCTCTCTCTCTCTCTCTGGTGTCTGGCCATGGACTGTTAGC
>NW_007841827.1:0-708 GCF_000696425.1 Galeopterus variegatus
CAGGTCTTATAGTTAAGTCTTCAATCTATTTTGAGTTGATTTTAATGTATGGTGAGAGATGAATATCTAGTTTCATTCTTCTGCATATGGATATCCAGTTTTCCTAGCACCATTTATTGAAGAGGCAATCTTTTCCCCAATGTAGATTTTTGTTTCCTTTGTCTAATATAAGTTGGCTATAAGCCTGAGGAGTGATTTCTGGTTTCCCTATTCTACACCACTGGTCTGAATGTCTATTTTTATATCAGTACCATGCTGTTTTGGTTACAACAGTTTTTTAGTATAATTTGAAGTCAGGCAGAGTTATGCCTCTGGCTTTGTTTTTTTTTTTTTTTGCTCAGGATTGCTTTGGCTCTTTGGGGTCTTTTGTCTTTCGATATGAAAGGTAAGATTGTTTTTTCCATATCTGAGAAGAATGTTATTGGTATTTTGATGGGGATAGCATTGAATCACTAGAACCCTTTGGGTAGTATAAACATTTTCACAGTGTTAATTCTTTCAATCCAAGAACATGGAATATCTTTCCATCTTTTTGTGTCTTCTTTAATTTCTTTCAGAAGTGGTTTGTAGTTCTCATTGTAGAGGTCTTTCACCTCCTTGGTTAGATTTATCCCTAGGTATCTTATTTTTTTCATGACAATTGTATATGGGCTTACTTTATTTCTCTTTCTGTTAATTCATTATTTGGGTATATAAATGCTACTGACT
>NW_007841828.1:0-708 GCF_000696425.1 Galeopterus variegatus
TTTTATTTTTCATTAATGCTTCTCTGTAATGCTTTTTTTAATCAGTAAATATTTTAGTTAACTATTAAGTATATAGAAATGAGCAGAAATTGTACACATCCAACTTAAATTTTTCACAGCAAGTGCATCCATGCAAACAGCACCTATATCAATAAAGAGAATATTTCCACCAACAAAGGAGCTACATTTCTGCTACCCCAAGTTGTTTCCATCTCACTCCAAGTCAACAGTAACCAATATCATATTTCTAACACCATAGATTTGCTGTGACTGTTTTAAACTTAAATGAATGTAATCATCTGGTATGTATTCTTTTTGTGTTTGAAATTTTGACTGAGATTACACTGTATCTATAGAAAAATTTGGGGAGAACTGACTTTATTACAATATTGACTCTTCCAAGCCATGAATATTTTCCCAGATATATATTGCTTCATAAAAAAACTATACCAAAAATTAGTGGCCCGTGACAACAATAATTTATTTTGCTCATGAATCTTCAATTAGTGCAGGACTTTGTGAAGATAGTTTGCTTTTTCTCAACATGGCCACAGCTGGGGCCACTTCCAAAATGGCTGGATCACATTGTAGTCGAGTTGTTGATGACTCTCATCTGAGACTCTCCTGAGGTTGTTGGATTTGGGTCTCTCCTTGGGGCTGCTTGGGTTTTTTTGTGGGCTTTTTGTTTTTGTTTTTGTTTTTGTTTTT
>NW_007841829.1:0-708 GCF_000696425.1 Galeopterus variegatus
AGTTTCTGGTATTACAAGCAATAGAAAACAGACTACTACATCAACCAAATAAGTAATAACAATAACTAAAAATAGTCTAGACACAAATTAAAAACTGGAGGTTGTCAGGTTGGATAGAAAAGCAAAACTAAACAGCGCTATCTACAGCTATCTCCTTTATTATAAAGATATAAAAAAAAACAAGAAAAGACAAATCAATATCCTCACATATATAAACAGAACATTTAAAATAAAATATCAGAGAAACAAATCCAATCAAGCAAATAAACATATTATAAAGCATGGTCTAGTGACTTCTATCCCAGGAATGCAAGGTCAGTTTAACACATCAAAAGCAATTTTACTTGCAGAGGGAGAGAAAATACCTCGGGATACAAAGTGGAGTGGGGGAAAGGGGGAGGGGAAGGGCGGTGGAGGATAATTGGGTGGGGACAATGGGGTGCAATCACAGTTTGTGGTGATGGCCTTCACATCTAGGGATGAGGGGGGACAATCAGCCATGTATCTCATTAATATTCATAACCAATAAAAACAAAACAAAAGGAAACAGAAAACAAAGATTAAAAGTGGAAATATGTCCCCACAAATTGCCAATTTATGTAATACATTGCTCACATAAAATAAAAGACAAAAAAATAGCCACCTCAATAGAGAGAAATTATTTGACACAATCCAACACCCATTCATGATATAAATCCTCAATAATGT
>NW_007841830.1:0-708 GCF_000696425.1 Galeopterus variegatus
GTCCAGGTTCATGTGCAGTCTTCCTCTGTGATCCTGGGTAATTCCTGGAATGAGCTTCTGGAACCCCCGAGAGATACCTGCTTCTTTGCCAGGGAGTTCTGCAGAGATGAGGGTCTGCAGCCAGGTCTTAGTCCTGCTCTGGTCTTTTGCCTGGTCTTCAGGTGAAAGAGCCTTCCCATTTCTGCCATTCTCACTGGATGTTGTTTTGAGTCCCGTCACCATTCTATCCACTTTCCTCTGTCACTGGGTCACTGACAGGCAGGCCCTTCATCTCATGACAGTCTTAGAGGAGGGGCGGCTGTTTCCCCCTTAGGAAAAGACTCCCAGGGCTGGCCAGTATCAGCGCCCTCCTCTCCTCCCTGCACACACATGAGGCTGTTTTCTGGCCTCCCTGGTAGATGCAGGTACCATGTGACTGAATTCTGGCCAGTCAAGAGGAAGTGTAGAGATGACATGCAACTCAGGCCTGGCTCACAGAACACCCCCAAATACAAGCCTCATTCTTTCCCTGACCACCCTTTCCAGAAACCTCACAGTTTCATGCTTCCTTTCTTCTTGAATCTTGGAGGCCAGAAGTGGGGGCCTTTCTCTGGTTTGGATAAACTTTTGTAGAAGAAAGCACAACCCCCTATCTCCTTCCCTTATCACTGGCCCCAGTTCTGGATCCTCTAATCCTGCTTTGAAGCCCATTTTCTGCTCTGGCTGCCT
>NW_007841831.1:0-708 GCF_000696425.1 Galeopterus variegatus
GGGGGGTCTCCAGATCATCTGCATCAATGTCACCTGGAACTTGTTAGAAATGTCATTCTCAGGCTCCTCCCCAGATCTGCTGAACCAGAAACTCTGGGAGTGAGTCCTAGAAATCTGTTTTAACAAGCCCTCCAGGTGAGCCGGAAATTTGCTTGACTTTGAGAATCATTGGGCCAGGTAGAGGTAGTGAGAGTTGGATCCAATCTGTGAGTCGAGACAATGCATTTAAAAATGAGTCACTGTGTAAGAGCAAGGAGGAGGAGAAAGAAGGTGGGAAGCTGAGTGCAAGCTGGCCAGGCAAATTGCTCAGGATGAAGCCTTGAATTATGTGAAGGACGGGCAGGCTTTGCGATCCCAGGTGGAGGGTGGAGCTGATTAAATGCTGCAGCGGACTTTGGGGATTCCTACACAACATATCACTCAACACTGCACACCACAGTGAAGTTTACAACTTCCGTCCACCCACCCCTGTACTGATGTATTCACTCATTGAACAATCATCTTGAGAGACTACTGTTCTTCAAGTGTTCTGTGCACTGGAAAAACAGGAGTGAATAAGTCACCTCACCTATTTATAATTAACTCATGCTCTGGAGGGGAAACAGTGGGGCAAAATTTAATGACAACGCAGTGGGGTGAGAAAGGGCCATGTGAATAGCAAGTACCATCTGAACTCAGAGGAGGGAGAGAGCCACCCACCTGCCTGCC
>NW_007841832.1:0-708 GCF_000696425.1 Galeopterus variegatus
AACTCACAGCCAACAGCACTGTAACTCATGCCTGAACAAAGCTCATGGAACACACGTGTTTTCCCCATCAGGGACACCATAGCCTTCCTGCGCTCGGGGACGCTAGACAGCACTTCAGCATCGTGCTTGGGCCATTTTAAATGGCAAATCACCAAAAAAAGGAAAAAAATTGTGAAAAACATGGCACAAAGTAGACTGCAGAAGGGACACCTGCTTATGGCATGGCAGGATGAGGACCGGGACGAGAAGGCAGAGGGTCGCTTGTGCAGCCTCAGCTGGGAGGGCACACATGTGTTGCTGCTCTTCATGGCGCACGTGGCTGTGGGAGCACCGTGAGTGCTGGTTTTGGGGATACAAGTGAGTTGGAGTGAGGGGGCAAATCCACAAATATGGAATCCAGGAATGGTGAGGATGCAGCGTGCTAACCAAATGGGACCTCAGCCACGAAGGATAGTGAGTGGGGCTGACCCCAGACAGAGGGCGGCAGGGCTCTAAGAAAGTGCAACTAAATCTCCAGGGAGAACGCAGGTGGCAAGAGCCAGGCAGAGAGACCTAGCACCTTAGTGGCTGTGTGGCCTCAGAGGGAGAGGTGAGACCTGGCCGCTGTGCTTCCCGGATGGGTTCCAGCTCACCTTGCACGAGCTAGTCCACAGCCAGGGACATGCCTGAGCTGGCCCACTCATGCGCGAGCTAGCCCACAGCCAGGGA
>NW_007841833.1:0-708 GCF_000696425.1 Galeopterus variegatus
AAAAACTTATAAACGTCTTAAGCCACTGAGATTTTAGAGTTTATCTGTTACAGTAGCTGGTATTTTATTAGTTATATATGTATATAATAATTTAATGCATCCCTTTCAACTCTAATTTGAAAAACTATATTGCAGCTACCATTAAGACAACATGTAAACTGTCTACATTCAGGTTAGCACAATAAATGCTAGATCTTTCTTCCACTACCAGCATTGTAATGGGGTTTTATTCATTTATAGATGCATCTATATGAATTTATAACAAGAAATAAAGGATCAGCTCAGTGCGGTTTTTTTCTCCAAATTTTTGGGTATGGTCAGGTATCACTCAATCTAATCCTGGTTATTATTTCAAAAGTGGAGAGGACCAACCACTTTGAACCTTTTTGCCAGTAGAGCTTGAAGGTGGTCTGTCCATGGTCCTGAAGGTGTTAGCATTTTTATCATGTTAAATTTATAACCTTCTCTTCGAAACCTCATCACCCCTGGTTTGTATAAAATTTCTTCTTATAGAACTTATCCATCAGATAGCTATTTTTCTCCTTAAGCAATCAGCTATTATTTTTATCTGAGCTTTCCAAAGTTTTCTATTTATGATATTCTATTTTGATTTATGATGTTACTGAAAGAACACCATGCTGCAAATTCCCTTACTAACAACGTGAATCTCTATGACTTTTTCCCAGTCAGAAAGTGTCTCTCCAGGCC
>NW_007841834.1:0-708 GCF_000696425.1 Galeopterus variegatus
GTGTGTATATTTAATTCTTTAATCCATTTTGAGTTGATTTTGGTATATGGTGAGAGGTATGCATTATTGTTTATTATAGGTACAATGTTGTTATGTTTAACCTTTTAAGAATCCCCACACAGTTTTTCAAAGTAGCTGCACTGTTTCCAATCCCAACAGCAATTTATGAGAACTCCAACTTCTCCATATCCTAACCAATATTTATTATTGTCTGTCTCTTTCATTACAACCATCCTCGTGAGTGTGAACTAGCATCTGAAAGTGGTTTTTCCCTGAAGGATCATAATGTGAAGCATCTTTTTATGTGCTTGTTTGCTATTTGTCTGTCTTCTTTGGAAAAATGTCTACTCAAATCCTTGCCCAGTTTTTAATTGGGCTATTTACCTTTTAATGTTAAGTTCTTTACATATTCTGGATATTAAGCTCTTATTAGATACATGATTTGAAAATATTTTCTCCTCTGATTTCTATTTTATGACCATTTTATTGTCACATTCTTTTGCAAGATTAATAGTGCCTCTCAGCTACTAATATTTCTTGGCAGAATTAATCTCTTTCTATTGGGCTTTAAAATGTCCATGACAATATCATCATCCTAAACAATGTCTCCCACTATAGTCATTATATGTGTGAATATAAACACTTTCCATTATTAAGCCACAAAATCTAGGGATAGTCAGTAGACAGAGTTTGCATTTTACAATTGAG
>NW_007841835.1:0-708 GCF_000696425.1 Galeopterus variegatus
ATGACCTACTGGCCAGTGAAGCTAAAGTTGCAGAGCTAAATATCAGTCTTAATTCTCCATGCCCATCCCTCCAGCTTGATCTTTACAGTGCCGTGTCCCCAACACATTGATCTCCCAAATATTGAGCTTGATGTTCAGCTTCACCAGACACCAGATCTCCATAGCTCACCCATTCCCCTCTGCTTGGAGTCTCTTCCATGAGTCTATTTGGAATTTTTTACTCCTCCATCTGGAAAACTCCATCTACTCTTTAAGGAGTATGGAACATGATTACCTTCATACAAGCCTTTTTTGTTTGTTTGCTTTTCACATTCTCATAGGGAATGACACTTCCTGCATGTACTTAATTTTGATGTAGGGACTGTCACTGTGATGATTTTATTGAATTTCATGTATTATTTTTCACAGTTATGCTGTGAGCACGGATGTGTGGTATGTAACAATGATGTACATACTCTGCCCTCCACCACCCAGATAAGATTAGTTGGAAACAGTAGCAGAGTGAGTATATATTATATAAACAATTGAGGAACTGGGGTCTCAGAGAAATTTCTGATGATGGGAGAAAGAAAAGAAGCAGTAAATGCTAAAATGGTTTTGGAGGTCTTGTTAAATAAATGTTTCTCCATGTTCTTTTTTTTATTTTATTTTTTTTATTATTTTTATTTTGTCAATATACAATTTAGTTGATTATTATGTCCCATCACC
>NW_007841836.1:0-708 GCF_000696425.1 Galeopterus variegatus
ATATATATATATATACACACGTATATTTAGCTTTAGTTTTGGAAGACTGTAAATCTTCTGATTATATATTGTCAAAGAAAAATTATTCATGACACTTTTTAAAAACTGTAGGGAAGACTTTATTCAGGAAAGGACTACTGCAATGGGGTTTGGCAGTAGGGGAGACAGATAGGGCCCAATTGTAAACACAACAAGGACAAGTGGGGCTTACAGCCAAGGAGCAGGGTAGATGTCAGTAGATAGAATTACTAAGAGGAAACTTCAGGAGTAACAGGGACTCTGGCTAAACCGACTTGACAGAATTCTTGCTGAAGACAGACCAGGGTGACCAGATATTGAGGGTGGCGCATAAGGAATTTGATCAGATATGGAGGGTAGGGGATTCTCATTAAACTGACCCAACAGGATTCTTGATAAAACTGGACTAAGCAGGCCAAAGACAGAGCCCAAGGTTAGGGCCTCATCTATAAGTGGGCTCAAATATATGCATGTATTGAAACAACAAACTGTATGAACTCCATAAACACGTGCAATGAAAAAATAAAAATAAAAATATGGAAAAATAAAAAATAATAAAATTTTTTTAAAAAGAAATGGGCTCAGAGGAGCCTGACTCAGTTTGGTCAAGGAGAGAGTCTTGTCTGTCTGTCTGTCTCTCTCTCTCTCTCCCCCAACTCTCACACACACACACATACACACACACACACA
>NW_007841837.1:0-708 GCF_000696425.1 Galeopterus variegatus
TTAGGTGGGAAGGGCTGGTTCCCTGGTGCAGGTTCCCAGGTGCTGAGCTGCAGTGTGGTGCATGTCTGAAGGTGAGCAGGTCTTCAATGCTGGGTGGTTCTGCCCACCCATGGACTCCTGATGCTTTTCTGTCTTGCTGATCCTCTCTACCTGGAATTGCCTGTCAGTGTGTTGCAGGTGCCATGTACATCACCGGCTTCGCTGAATCCATCTCAGATTTGCTGGGCCTCAGGAATATCTGGGCTGTGCGAGGAATTTCAGTTGCAGTGCTTCTGGCCTTGCTGGGGATTAACCTAGCAGGTGTCAAGTGGATAATCCGCCTCCAGCTGCTGCTGCTGTTCCTGCTGGCTGTGTCCACACTGGACTTTGTGGTGGGCTCTTTCACCCACTTGGACCCAGGTAAGCCTTTTGGAGTTCAGTATGTGGTCTTATGGCCTTTGGATCTGCACTGCTTTGAAGATGTTTATAGGTGTGAGTTTGTAGACTGCTGTCCTTCCCACCCCATAGACTTTAGCTACGATTAGTGTGGGCCTTCGTGGATCAGGTGAGTGGGTGCGTCTTGGTGTAGCTTCATGGGCTGCAAAACACTCTTCACACAGACATTTTCACTTAATGAATTTTCTTCTTATTTATTTATTTATTTTTTCTCTTTTTGTCTTTTTTCGTGACCGGTAACGGGATCGCAACCCTCAGTGTCGCGCCCGTACC
>NW_007841838.1:0-708 GCF_000696425.1 Galeopterus variegatus
GGACCATGTTTTGAGTAGCAAAACATTAGAGGATTATACCAGTAATGAAAATTAGAGATCACGGTGGCTTGGATCACAGCACAGCAATGGTAGTGTGGGTATTTGCTGTAGTTTGAAAGTAAAGCTCACAAGTTGGTGAAAGACTGAGAGAAGAGTGGATATCCCTGAGGTCTTTGATTTGAGCTGTTGGAAGAATGGAAATGCTGTTAATGGAGACAGAGAACACAAGCGGAGGAAGGGCTTGAGGGGAGAAAGCTAGGGCTTCATTTTTTGACATATCAAATTTGAGATGCTTAATATTAGGCATCCACATGGAAATGCTGAGCAGAATTTGAAAATCTAAATCCAGAGTTCTGGGAAGAGTTCCAGGACAGATATTTACATATGGGACTTTATCATACTATAAATATGTGCTTGTCTGAAAAAAATGCAAGAATACAGTGGAAGTAAAAACATAATTTTACTAGGCTTCCTAAATGTGAGGGTGTGTATACACGGATGTGCGGTGTGTATGACAAGAATTAGATGGGAAAGTTTCCTATCATGTTACATTTTAAATTCTGTCTATAAAAAGAAAAAAAGAAGTGAAATCAATTTTAGTGATAATTTCTATCAATTTTATTTAGTAAAAGGGATGAATACATGTAGCCAAAGATATTTTCAGTGTGTCATAAGGAAATGAGTGTGGTATATTATAGAGGTTAAGAG
>NW_007841839.1:0-708 GCF_000696425.1 Galeopterus variegatus
AAAGAAAAACAAATATTTCACAATAAGAATAACAGCCAAGTAACACACATATACTAGATTGTTATTTAGGATTTAAAATTGTTTTGGACCAGTGATTCTCAAATGCCTTCTTCTCCTTCACTTGAAATTCTACAGGGAAAGGAAGTGTGAATCTGAATTCTGTAAAGTCTCTATATACAATTGTTTTTCTTTTTTATTGTGGTAAAAAACATGCAACATAAAATTTGCCATCTTAACCATTTTTAAGTGTACAGTTTAGTAGTGTTAAGGATATTCACATTGTGGTGAATAGATCTCCAGAACTTTCTCATCTTGCACGTTTTAATAGGTTGTTTATACCTGTTAAAGATCTCACCATTCCTCTCTTCCCCCAGCCTATGAAAACCACCCTCTTACATTCTGTTTCCATTAATTTAACTGCTTTAGATACCTCATGTAAGTGGAGTCACACAGCGTTTATCTTTTTGTGATTGGCGTTATTTCAGTTAGCATATTGTCGTCAAGGTTCATCCATGTTGTAGTATGTGACAAGATTTTCTTTCCTTTAAAGCCTAAATAATATTTCATTGTATTTATATACAATGTTTTCTTTATCCATTTATCTATTAATGGACAGTTGGTTTGCTTCCACCTCTTGGCTATAGTGGTACTTTGAACATGGTCATGCAAATATGTCTTTGAGACCTTGATTTTAATACATTTAAATGT
>NW_007841840.1:0-708 GCF_000696425.1 Galeopterus variegatus
AGAAAGAGAAATACCACATGTTCTCACTTATTTGTGGGAATTAAAAATAAATAAATAAATACATAGATAGATAAACAAATAAAGGGTGTGTGTGTGGGGGGAAGAAGACACAACCATCAAAACAATTCCTTGAACTTGTTAAGACAAGTGAAGAGATATGATGTTGATGGCAGGAGAGAGGAGAGGGAAGTGGGAAAGTGGAATTGGTAAAGAGACACAAAAATGTACTATATTGTATATTGATAAATTAAAATAGAAAAATTGTACAAATAAAAAATATGTAATTCAACACATCTGCAGGCTGAAGAAAAAAACCCCATGATTATAAAAATTGATGCATTAAAAGATTTTATGCATTTTGTGTATGACAGAATCCAATACCCATTTATGATAAAAATTCTCAGCAAACATAGAAGGGGATTTTCTAAACTTTCCAAAGAACATTTATAAAAACCCAACTACTGTCATCACACTTAATGTTGAGAAAATTGATGCTTTCTCCAGCTTTATGTTTAGGTCTATGATCCATTTTGCATTCATCTTTTATCTTATTACCTTGCTATAATTGCTTATTATTTCCAGGAGGAACCCATATTATTAATAAAATCTATGATCTTATGTTGATATAAATGACTTTATAAATTAATAAATGGATGAGAAGAGACAAATCTCCAGTGCAGAAAAATTCTAAATAAACTATGTAGATAT
>NW_007841841.1:0-708 GCF_000696425.1 Galeopterus variegatus
AGCGGGAGGGTCAGAGGACAACTGGTGATGGGAGCAGAGACCAGAAGCAGGAGAAGACACCATGTTGGTGGCCATGAAGATAGAGAAGGGGCTCCCAGCCAAAGGTGATGTTGGCCTCTGGAAGCTGGAAGGGCAGACGGAGCCTCCAGAAGGAGCCAACACTGCTGAGACTTGACTTTAGCCCAGTTAGATGGGTTTTGGACTGCTATGCTCCAGAACTGTACGAGTAAATTTGTGTTGTTGTAAGCTGTCCTCTTTGTGGGATTTGTTGCAGCAGCAACAGGAAAGGAATTCAGGCAGGAACCCAGGGTAGCTGCAATCTGTTAGTTCCTTGGAACTGAGAACCTGACTTTTAGGAAGCCCCCACCCTTCAGTTTTGTTTCTCTGAGTTTCGTTCCTCTAAATTTCTATCTCCCTAAGTCTCTGTTCCCACAGCAGGCTGAGCAAGCTGTACCCAAAGCGTAACATTGTAACTGTTTCCATTAGCCCGAGGTTTCTGTCTCCCCAAGTCTCTGTTTCCATGAGCAAGCTATACCCAAAATGGCCAGATGCCAATCTTAACCCTATAAAAGAAGACACCCAACTACCTCTCGGCACTGATGTCATTTTTCGGCTCAGCCTGGCAGGTCTGCTTGCCGCTTGCTAATAAAATGTTTTCTTTCTTTACCTGGCTAGTGTCTCCTTCCTCAGCAACCTTATACAATCCAG
>NW_007841842.1:0-707 GCF_000696425.1 Galeopterus variegatus
CGCTCAGCCAGTGAGTGCACCGGCCATCCCTATATAGGATCCGAACCCGCAGTGGGAGCACTGCTGTGCTCCCAGCGCTGCACTCTCCCAAATGTGCCACGGGGTTGGCCCCAAAACATCCTTTTTTTTGACAACACATCAGAGGGTAGAAGTTAGTGAAGTTAACTGCTACCATTTATTAAGTGCCTGTGAAGTGGAATCTATCTTATACCTCTTACCTCTAAACCTCAAAACCACTGTGCAAGTCAGACATTCAGATAAATTAAGTGCTTTACTCAAGGTAACATACATCATGGTTAGCATAGAATTTCAACCAAAGTTGGCCTGGCTTGAGTGTCTGAGATGACCGCACCATACCAGAGTATCTCACTTAACTCTTTCTTTTTGGCCCATAGTGGAGACCAGATAAGGACTGAAACTGTTGAAAGAGGAAAGATAAACAGCCTTTACAAGGAGGAGAGAAAGAGCCTCAGGGTAGAGAAAAATGAGAGGGGAGAAAAAGCTTGTACCCATCACACTCTTAGACGGAAGTGGAAGTCTGAGTGGATGCTGGAGGCAGCTTTCAAAGAGCACTATGAAGAGACAGACAGACAGCCTAAGAGGAATGAGGCAAACCAAGGCAACTCAAGGGAGAGTATGCTCAGCTTGTCCCAACCTTTCAAATATGGTGAACCAGTTCCAAAATGGTTACATTCAGATATTAATCC
>NW_007841843.1:0-707 GCF_000696425.1 Galeopterus variegatus
AAAACTAATCAGACCCAACTCATCGAACTAGGAAAAATAATCAGACCCAACTAATCGATCTAGGAAAAATAATCAGCCCAAACTAATTGATCTAGGAAAACTAATCAGACAAATCAAATCGATCTAGTTAAACTAATCAGACCCAAATAATCGATCTAGGAAAAATAATCAGACCCAACTAATCGATCTAGGAAAAATAATCAGACCCAACTAATCGATCTAGGAAAAATAATCAGACCCAACTAATCGATCTAGGAAAAATAATCAGACCCAACTAATCGATCTAGGAAAAATAATCAGACCCAACTAATCGATCTTAATCAGACCCAACAAATCGACCTAATAAAACTAATCAGCAAAGCTAATCGATCTAGGAAAACTGATCAGACCAAGCTAATCAATCTGAGAAAAATAATCACACCAAGCTAATCGATCTAGGAAAATCTAATCAGACCTGACTAATCGATCAAAGAAAACTAATCAGACCAAGCAAAGCGATCTCTGAAAACTCATCAGACCAAGCTCCTCGATCTAAGTAAACTCATCAGACCAAACTATTCGATCGATGTAAACTCATCAGACTGAGCTAATTGATCTAAGTAAATTAATCAGACCAAGGTCATCTATCTAAATAAACTCATCAGATCAAGCTAATCGATGTAAGTAAACTCATCAGACCAAGCCCATCGATGTAAGTAATCTCATAA
>NW_007841844.1:0-707 GCF_000696425.1 Galeopterus variegatus
GCGGTGGAGGAGCCATCTTATTTATCTTGATTAAACACTTTATGGCTTTGAGTTTTAGTCTATATTGTACAGAACTGAAACAAACAAACCTTAGAAATAAGCCAAAGAATGAAAATACAGGTAAGAGGGAAAAAGCAATAAAGAGGAAATTAGAGGAAATTCAAATTCAAATATATAAGATGTTCCAAAGGAACAAAAACAAAAACAAAAACAAAAAAGGAGCAAAAAAAAAAGTTATGAACAGGGAAAGGGAATAAAATGGAAAAGAAAGAGGGTGATGCACAGTCGATGTTGTGAGGGGAAGTCGTACATAATTGTCCATGCTGTGTTCATTTTCTCTGCAAACAAATACATGTTTCTGTAAACTTTAAAAGATCCCTTTGAAAGACTCCTGCAAGCCCCCTTGGCTGAGGGCTCCTTCTGCATTTAGCCCTTTTTCTCAGCCCCTTTGACATTTCCAGTGGGTCCAGGTCCTCATCCTCTCCCCTACAACTACACCGGTGACTGCTTTGTCTGCTCTGTTTCATGAATGGTTACTGCTTCCCACTCCAGGCGAGGGGCTTCAGAACTCTCCACGTGTGTGCATCTCTCTGCCTCAGCCCTTTCATCTCCCACAATTTGCACTGCTAGTGGTGGTTTCCCCACTGAGCAGACCAACATGCTCCCCATCCCATTATGTGTTTCCTTGGCCCCCTATAGCCTTGCCC
>NW_007841845.1:0-707 GCF_000696425.1 Galeopterus variegatus
CGAACCCGTGGCCTTGGTGTTATCAACACCGCACTCTACCGAGTGAGCCACAGGTCGGCCCTACATTTGTTAATTTAACACAACTTTATCGAGCTTCTATTCTGTGTGGGAACAGGTGCCCTGGAGGTGCTGAGATACACAAGACATCATCGCTGGCTTTACAGAGCTCCCAGCAGTCTTGGTGGGAAGACAGTGCACCAACAATGAAAATACACAGATGTGCTGTGGGATGAAAGAGGAGGGGCTCTGATCTAGCGTCAGTGGTGGGTGGTGACAGGGAGGGAATAGGAAACTTAGGGAAGGAGAGGCTTCAAATTCCTTTTTTTTTAATTAGAGAAATATTTCTCTGTGGGTATCTTGTCTAATTCTACCATCAGTAATTATAATAGATTTAAAAGACGAATAATGTGCCAGTTTGAAATTTGTATTTTTGTGATGATATTGGCTAACATTTATTGAAATACAGGCCAAGTAGTGTTTGAAGTGCTTTGGTTATTTAATTCTCACAACAATTTTGTCAGTTTGGTACTATTATCACCCACTCTCCTTACGTTATTAGTGTTGAAATTTAAACAGAGGTTTCACAGTTACTTCCCCTTAAGCATTAACTGAATTGATGTTGCCACATCAGTTTTTGTATTTAAAGAGTCAGTATTGACCTTTAATGTTCCTAGAGTGTTTCTTAATTTTTACTACCCATATAGGCC
>NW_007841846.1:0-707 GCF_000696425.1 Galeopterus variegatus
GAGACAACAAATACACCCTATATGGCAAGGAGTAATACAAGGGTACTTCACAAAGGTCACAGAAAGATTCATATTATCTTTTAATTCTATTTTTTCATGACCTTTGTGAAATACCTTTGTATATTAAAGGGAAGCTGACAGAATTTCTTCCAAGGAACTACAGAAAGGCTCAGAACAGACCAGTGGAACAGAATAAAGAATCCCACTTACACCAATAGTTAAAAAAAAAAAAAAAGAATCCCACATATGTAGAAATTTGATATATAACAGAGATGGCAATGTAAATTAGTGGATAAAGTATTAAATATTCAATAAATGGTACTGAGACTACTACTATCCATTTGAAGAAAAAATTTAAGTTTGGTGCCCTGCCTCACGCCATGCACAAAAATAAGTTTCAGGTGACATATATGAGAACATGTATCAACACAAAAACTTGTATATGAATGTTCACAGCAGTATTATTAATAATAGCCAAAATGTGGAAAAACCCAAATGTCCATCAACTGATGAATGGATAAATAAAATTTTGCATATCCATATAACGGAATATTATTCTGCCATAAAAAGGAATGAAAACTGACACACACTACATGAATAAACCTGGAAAATATGCTAAGCAAAAGATGTTAAGGGCTGGCCCGTAGCTCACTTGGGAGAGTGTGGTGCTGATAACACCAAGGCCACAGGTTCGGATCCCATATAGG
>NW_007841847.1:0-707 GCF_000696425.1 Galeopterus variegatus
ACCAACTCTGGGTCTCTAATGCCTATAAGTCTCTAATACATTATTGTAGGGGTGATAGCTCCTACACATGTTCATTTTCCTCACTTTTCATTCACTCTATCCCCAACATGTATAGGACCAATGGCCTCTTTGCTATCAATTCATGTGAAATAATCCCTCATGACACCTAGATAAACAAATTCCTTGGGAGCCAAAATTTTATAAGAAAATACTCTTGTTTGAAAAATATAGCTTACAACTGATATGTAGCTTCATCTATTTATCAAACATTTTATCCGACTGATATGTAGCTTCATTTATTTATCAAACATTTTATCCAGTACCTGCTATATGCAAGTCATTATGCTGGCTACCAGGCAGGTAAAAAATGAATCTCACATAGATGGACCTTGATCTCAAGAGGCATAGAGTCCAGAAAGACACATGCATATCCCATACATACATGCATACATATACATGCATAAGCACACATACTTACCACATCACTTTTTACTCTATATTAAATAGGTAAAGTACAGAGAAAGTTAAGAGAAAAGAAGATAATCCTTTTGGTACTGAAAGGCACAGTGTTGGTTATGGCTCTGGGACTCTGGAGTCAGAGTGTCTGGATTCAAATCCTGGTTTAATAATTATTATTACAGGACCCTTGGATGAATTATTTTATTTTTCTGAAACTCCATTTATTCATCTGGTCAATGGGAATAATA
>NW_007841848.1:0-707 GCF_000696425.1 Galeopterus variegatus
GTCTTACTTATCTACTTTAACCAACTACCCCCTACGAAGAAGTGAGGCTGTAAATGAAGCATGCCAGCAGTGAAGTTCCTGAAGGAGCACAGGTTAGAGACAACAGGATAAGTAAAATGACAAAGGTCAAAAGGAGGAGGTCTACTACGTCAGCTGCTGGCAGCATTTTCACTTTTTAAGGTGGGAGTAGGTGGAAACCCCCCTACACTGATGGAGAAACTGTAATTTAGTGCAGCCACTATGGAAAACAGTATGGAGGTTCCTCAAACAACTACAGATAGATCGACCACACGATCCAGTAATCCCGTTTTGAGTGTAAACCAAAAGGAATGGAGATCATCATGTCAAAGGCATACCTTCACCCCCACGTTTATTGCAGCTCTGTTTACAGTAACCAAGAGTTGGAATCAACCTAAATGTCCATTGACAGATGACTGGATAAGGAAGATGTTGTATATATACTCCATAATACTACTTTTTGTTTAGTAATAAAAAAGAATGAAATTCTGCCATTCACAGAAACATGGATTAACTTAGAGAAAATTATGATAAGCAAAATAAGCCAGGCACAGGAAGAGAAAAACCACATGTCCTCACTCATAAGAGGGAGCTAAAATAAAGAATATAAAGGAAGAAGGAATGAATGAATGAGTCACAATAATACATTAAACTTTCCAAAAAAAAAAAAAAAAAAAAAAAAAAAAAAA
>NW_007841849.1:0-707 GCF_000696425.1 Galeopterus variegatus
TAGATAGAACCCTAAGAGGGGGTCTAGCCTGTGACTAATCTCATTCTTTCTGGCCAAGGTCTGCACCAGGTCCCAAGTCTCATACGAGAACAAGTCATACGAAGGTGCCCAAGAGGCAACCTTCACTACATGATGCCAGGCATCGGCGGCTGTGGAGTTAGGTATTTCTAAGCCTCTGCTTTTTAACATGTACTTTAGAGCCTTGCAGGCTGTCTCATCACTCTTTCCATACACGCCTCCCATGTTGCCCCATGAGAAAGGGACAAAGGGAGCACAGGGCAGAGAAGTGCAGGAACTTCCCCCTGTTTTGGTACTCACCCCAAGACGCAGGTGGATTACTTCACGGCGACTACCACGGTTGCGAGGGTCATTCTGCTGGTTGATCACCCTTCGTTGACCTTCTTTCAGGACCGAGCAGCCAGGGGCCTCACTCGCTCATTTTTCTTTCATCTATGAGTTTTTAAAAAACTCCTCATACGGGGCACCACTCTGTCAGGTCCACCGCCAGCAGCCGACCCATACAGCCCTAGCCTTGTTCCTTTCAGTGGGTGAGCGAATGGCCCGGAATTCCCTTTTCCCTCTGGTCCCCTTTTGAAAGAGACAGGGAAGAGAGCCGTGAAGACAGGTGAGCACACCACCAGCCCCTAACCAGCCCAGTTAAAGGACACTCAGACATGGTGGGGGTTCTGTCAAGCAGTTCCGTTTAT
>NW_007841850.1:0-707 GCF_000696425.1 Galeopterus variegatus
TTTCATGCTCTTTATCCTCAGAAGGAAACACCTGTCTAAATTTTTTATTTGTAATTCTGTGATACTTTGTTCTCTTAATATCCCTAAACAATAATGTTTTTATTCCATATCATGTGTGAAATTTATGAATTTTTTTTTTTTTTGTCTTTTTCGTGACCGGCAAGGGGATCGCAACCCTTGGCTTGGTGTCACCCACACCAGGTTCAGCCAGTGAGCGCACTGGCCATCCCTATATAGGATCCGAACCCGCGGCAGGAGTGCCGCTGTGCTCCCAGCGCCGCACTCTCCCGAGTGCACCACAGGGCCAGCCCGAAATTTATGAATATTAATATGTGTGGCACCTTGTCATTTATTTGCACTCCTATACAGTGTTATATTATGTAAATGTGGTACATTTATTAATAGCTGTTAGAACATTGCACCTATGCATGCCATCTATGCAAAGAGTTTCTCTAGACTGAATAATTAGAAGTGGAATTTCATAGGCTATAAGCAATTTTAATTTACCAGATCGTGTACACTCAACTTTTTCTCAAAGGAGGCTATACCAAATATATTCCTGTCTGTAGTGTAGTTTTTGTTTATCCTTCTTTTTGAATCATTAGACTTTTTTTTTGTCAATCTGGTGTAAAATTTTATATGATTGTGGTTTTAATTTGGATTTTCTTTGTAATTAGTGAAATGGACCTTTTAATAATATTTTTTTT
>NW_007841851.1:0-707 GCF_000696425.1 Galeopterus variegatus
TGGCGGAGCAAGGTGCGGGCGCAACACTGAGGGTTGCGATCCGATGCCGGTCACGAAAGAAAAAAAAAGAGCACAATGAAATAAGTTGTCCCTAAGACAACTTTCTGATATCCTTTAGAAGAAAATAGCATTTCTTAAATATAGAATATTATATAGTAACAGTAATATTTGAAACTGTGTGTCTTAGTTTGCTAGGGCTGCAATTTAAAAAAAAATACCATAGGTTGGGTGACTTAAAAAATAGAAATTAATTTTCTCACAATTCTGGAACCTAGAAGTCCAAGATCTAAGGTGTTGGCGGTGTTGGTTTCTCCTAAGGTCTCTCTCCTTGCCTTACAGATGTCCACCTTTTTGCTGTGTTCCTCACATGGCCTTTTCTCTGGGTGCATGCATCCCTGGTGTCTCTTCCTCTTTTTATAAGGACACCAGTCATATTAGATTGGGGCCCCGTTCTTATGACCTCCTTAAACTTTAATTACCTCTTTAAAAACACTATCTCTAAATGCAGTCACATTTTTGGTTAGGGCTGCAACATCTGAATTTTGGCAGGATACAATTCAGTTTATAACTGTGCAATATTTCTTTCATATCTATTTATAACTATGTGCAATATTTATTTTATTTTAAAATAAAAATTTAGAAATCGACTATTTGCACCTCTTAATATTTCCCATAGTTTGAGAAAAGCTGGTATGGATCAATTTCAC
>NW_007841852.1:0-707 GCF_000696425.1 Galeopterus variegatus
CAAAGCACCCTCCCCCTTCAAAAGCTTAAGAGTTATTACCATTGTAGTTACTGAAAATTAGATACTGTGGACTGACGGGCAACATTTGTCAGAACTGCAGCTTGTATCTAGATGTACAGAGATCTGGAAACTCAAGGTCCTGATGGGAGGCACAGTTCTGAATCTGGGCTAGAGCTTGAGATCTGATGGCAGCTGTGATGAACAGTCCAAGACTAGGAATTATGTAGGTTTGATGCCAGGACACTTCAGGGACCTCCCTGCAGAGATCACAGGGAGGTCCCTCTATTCAAGGGAAAGAGCAGAGCGTAGTGAACTGTGAGGTGGGGGTAGGTGTGCTATATAAGGAAAGGGAAGTTCTAAGGCAGGAATACGGTCCATGGTAAAATGGGTAATAACCAGGTGAGGTAGCAGTTGGTACCCTCTAAATTTTCAATGTAATTCCATTATTATGCCAACTTAGAAACATTATGCCTTTCAGGTACCAAAAGAACCCATTTTCACTAACATCTTTTCACAAACATACTGGATGCCCAGAGGACACAGCAAAATATATCTTTACCATTCCTCTTGGGTTGCTTTCAATCCATACGCAAGCATCCTTCACCCTTGATCTTTCTTTTTATTTTTTTTCTTTCTTTATTTTATCTTTTTTTTTTTTTTGGCAGTTGGCTGGTAAGCAGGTCAGAACCCTTGACCTTGGTGCTATA
>NW_007841853.1:0-707 GCF_000696425.1 Galeopterus variegatus
AGCACATAAAAACAGAGCAAATACCATGCTCTAGTAAGTAAGTTCAAAAAGTGAATAACTAGCTACCTTTAAAAGTTATTTTCCAAACACAGGAGCAAGAGGAATAACAAGGAAGGAAATGGCTGGGCTATTTAACATACAGTCATCGCTCACAATCCTTGGGGGATTGGTCCCAGGACCGCTCATGGATACCAAAACCCACGGATGCTCATGTCCCTGATATACTCATAAAATGGCTTAGTATTTGCATATAACCGATGCACATTTTCCCATATACTTTAAATCATCTCTAGATTACTTTTAATGCCTAATTCAATGTAAATGCTATGTAAATGACTGTCGTATTGTTTAGGCAATAATGACAAGGAAAAAAAAGTCTGTACATGCTCAGTACAGACAAAAATTTTTTCCAAATATTTTTGATCCATAGTAGGTTGAATCTGCAGATGTGGAAGCCATGGATTGAGGGGATCAACAGTACTATATTTCTTCCCTGAGTATTTTATCTATTACAAGTTAACAGAGAAATCTTCATGTTTTAGAAAATTATTCCAATAATTCTGAATATTGATTTTATTTGTTCAAACTCAAGGAGATTATTAAGAAATAACATTTATTTCTAGAGGTTACCATGTGGCTATATAATGGCATTGTGTATTCAGCAGTAATTAAACACTAAGTATTCCAAGTTACATTTTAAATTACAC
>NW_007841854.1:0-707 GCF_000696425.1 Galeopterus variegatus
ACTGAGGGTTGCGATCCGTTGCCGGACACGGAAAAAGACAAAAAGACAAAAAAAAAACAAAGAAAAATAATCTCAAAAGCAACAAGACAGATGTGGGACTGCCAGTTAGCTCACTTGGGAGAACACAGTGCCAATAACACACCATGGCCAAGGGTACAGATCCCCATATAGGCCAGCCACCAAAAAAAACCCAAACAAAACAGATGTGATCAATCACATATAAGGAATCCTCAATAAGAATGACAGCTTATTTCTCATCAAAAACCATGGAAGCCAGGAGGCAGTAGAATGACATACATAAAATGCTAAAAGATAAAGGCAGTCAACCAAGAATTCTGTGTCCAACAAATTTATCTTGAAAAATGAAGGAGAGAGAGATCAACTTCTGGCATAAGAGTGTGAGGAATTCCACTGACTCACTCCCCAGTGAAACTGGTGAAAATTATTTTTTTTAATTTATTTTATTTATTGAATCAAAATCGATTATACATATTTTGGGGGTTCAACATTGAGATAACTTGATTAAATCAATATTACTAGCATTATATATTGTTACAAATCACAATTATTCTTTATGTCCCTTGTCCAATCTCTCCCATTCCCCCACTCTCCCCCTCCCCCCCAATTGCCCTAGATTTCTTCTCTCCTGAAAGAATAATGGTTACTCTGTTAATTTGTTGCTTAGATGATCTGTCCAATGCTGAGAG
>NW_007841855.1:0-707 GCF_000696425.1 Galeopterus variegatus
ATAGCCCTTTCCTATTAGGCCTTTCCTATTATATTCTATCAATTTTCCTCTATAGCTCTTAGCAGAATATTCTTTGCATTTTCATTTGTACCTGTTTTCTGTAATATCTGTCTGCTCATGACCCTCTAGGTTTTCTGAGGGGAGGGGTTGTTTCTGCTTTATTCCTTCCTGTGTCCGCTGCTGACTTCTAACAATGGGCCGAACAGAGAGATGGCACTCAGAAATGATTTGCTACGTGGATGCTGAATGTATGCTGTCTTGATAGCTTTTCCTCACTCATGAAATGAGAATACCTTTTTGCATCAATGAATATAAATCTATAAAGACATTTTTAGTGGTACCATAGTGTTCTGCAGTGTGGATAATAACAATAATAGTGGTCTTTATTTAAACATTACTATCTGCCAGGCCCTGTTGTAAGGGCTGCATATGTGTAACTTATTTAACATGCGTAGATTTTATGGGGTATAGACATTTGTATTCCTAGTTTACACATGTGGGAACTGAGGCATAGAAAAATGAAGTAACCTTTCTCAGGGCCACATAGCCAGTATCCTGTGCAGCCAGGATTTGAGCTGAGGCTTTTTAAAAAAATTTTATCAATATAAAAAGTAGTTGATTTTCGTGTTCCTTTACCGAATGCTCTCTCCCCCCTTCCTCTGCCCCCTCCATCAACATCATATCTGTTCACTTGTCTTAACAAGTTC
>NW_007841856.1:0-707 GCF_000696425.1 Galeopterus variegatus
CATCCTCCTTGAGTGGCCAGATGGTGCAGAAGGTCCCACAGAGACCGCGAGCGACCTGTGCTGCGGGAACCACCATCTCCTGGCTCCACACACCCTGCGGCCTGCGCATCTGCAGGTTACACTGCTGATTCCTGCCCACACCCCAGCAAGGCCTGGATCAGGGCCCTCTGTGAGCCCATCTCCAGCCTCCTCCTCCTCTATGGGACTTGGGCCCATCGTTCATCACCCTTAGCTTCTCCGTGTGTCATCAGTCCGCCCCACTGGACGCAGAGATGGGGCAGGTGTGACTGTGCCTCGGAGCCATTCTGCCCCTGGAACCCCGCTCTCCCCCCCAGCAGGTGAATCAGAGTTTGCTGGATGAAGAGAGGGACGCGGTCGCCTGAGGCAAGGGCAAGCAGCCATGGGCCACAGAGGTGGATGTGTGACATTATCACGGTGGCTGAGCTCCCCAGAGGAGCTCTCGAGGGACGCCCACTCCAGGAAAGATTCAGCTGAGCAGGAGCCGCCTCTCGGCTTCCTGTTGGAGCAGGACAGACCCTGGCCTGTGGCCCCAGGGTAGAGGGCAGAGGAGCAAGGAACCGCCTGCCTGGGCGCCAGGCCGGCTGCAGTGCACCCCTGCTGGAGAGTCCCCGCACTGCTCCTGCCGCTGTCACCGCTGTCACCGCGCAGCCAGCCAGAGTGCTCAATTCACAGCACAGGTCTTCATC
>NW_007841857.1:0-707 GCF_000696425.1 Galeopterus variegatus
GCTCACTGGCTGAGCGAGGTGCGGGAGCAACACCGAGGGTTGCGATCCATTGCCGGACATGGAAAAAAAGACAAAAAAAGAACATGTGGCCAGAGTTTCAGATAACAAAAAGAATCTCTAATAGTCTAATTAATTCAATGTGAACTAGAGAATGCGATAAGTAGATGTTGTACTATTAATCCTCCAGATGATTAAAGGAGAAAGGCAATTTGCATTTAAATATATACATATATTAACAAGAAACAGAGAGCCATAGAGGGAGAAGGCACTGTATCAGCAAGTGTGCTTTGGCTGCTGTCTTGTTAACTGAAGCTGCTTGGTGGCACTGAAATGTGCCTCCCGGGCGTCCTGCCGTCCTGCCAGGGCTGACTTCATGCCCCGAGGCTATCTTCCCACAGGCTGCTCCCAGCGTGACTGAATGGTCAGGCAGGTTCCTTGAGACCCAGGCAATTTTGGTTTAAACATTCCCCATCAGACTTGCCAAAGCTTTTCAACAACTGCAGTGCAAGGACTCTTTCTATTCAAACCTCCTTCCTCCCCTCTCTCCTCCATGGGGGTCAGACCTGCATGTCTGCTGAGGGGTCTGCCAGCCTTCTACGGCTCCCTCCCCATTTTCTCCAATAAATCTGTTCGAAATCTCATTCCATCTTGGTATCTGCTGCTTGGAGGGCCTGGACTTACACAATCAATTAGAGGAACTCATTAGA
>NW_007841858.1:0-707 GCF_000696425.1 Galeopterus variegatus
CTTGCTTCCTAACCTGGTCATGATATATTATCCGCTTAATTTATCATTGGATTTTTTTTTTCCTGCTAAAATTTTGTTTTGAATTTTTGCATCTTTGGTCATAAAGGATATTGTTCTGTTTTCTTGTAATGTATTTGCTTTTGGTATTAGGGTAACGCTGGCGTCATAGAATTAGTTGAGAGGTATTCTTTCTTTTTAACTTTTTGGAAGAGTCTGTATAGATAGTGTTATTTCTCCCATAAATATGTGGTAGGAATTACCATCGAAGCCATCTATGTCTGAAGTTTTCTTTGTGGGGAGGTTTTTAACCACAATTTCAATTTTTAAGATATAGAGCTATTCAGGTTATCTATTTCTTCCTGAGTGAGCTTTGGTAATCAATGTCTCTTGAGGAATTTGTCCATTTCATTTAAGTTGTCAAATTTATTGATAAGGTTGTTTATAATGTTCAGTTAACTATCTTTTGAATATTCGTATTAGTGCTGGCCAGTTAGCTCAATTGGTTAGAGCATGGTGTTACAACACTAAGGTCAAGGGTTTGGATCCCTGTGCTGGCCAGCACCGAATAAATAAATATATTTTTTAACATTTTAAGAATTTAAAAAAACAAAAAATGAATACTTGTATCACCTGTAGTGACACCTCTCATTCCTGATATTTATAATTTGTGTCTTCTCTCTGTTTTCTTGATCAATCTGTCTAGAGGT
>NW_007841859.1:0-707 GCF_000696425.1 Galeopterus variegatus
AAAATGGGGGAACTTCCTGTGGGGACCAGCACTTGAGCCCTGTGGTTGAGCTAAATTGTTGTTTTGCTGCTGATTCCCTGGGGAAAGCTTTCTGTGCAGTTCGGGTTTTAATGGTTGACTTTATAGGTACTTCTGGGTCTCATGAGATCCCATACACCTGGGTTGTGTAGAAACTCCAGTCTGGCCCTGAGTCTTTTCAGAAAACCACACCCCCTGCAGTTCTATATTCTCGACCAGTCTCCACTGAGTGGTCCTACACTGATTGGGTTGCAGATCAGTTGTCCTTGCTGTGCCCCAGTATTCCCTCAATGAGCCCGTCTCCCCCACTGCCAGTGCTGCAAACACTTCCTGTGGGATGGGCCCTGTACCAGTCCCTTGCAATGACTCACTGGCCTCTGAGTGGCTTCTTTTTTTTCAGTTGTTGTGGCTCTTCACTCCTATGTGGGTCCATGGGAACCCTGTTAGTGGCCTTGATGGTCTGAGGGCTACCAAGTCCCTCTTCTCCTCTGCTACCTCCAAGCAACTCCATCCAAAGGGCACAGCTGCAGCTTTTGCTAGCTCCTGCTCCTTGCGCTCAGCAGCTCCAGCCTGGATGTGGCCAGGATTCCACATGGTCACAGTGGTTCTTTCTTTCTCTCATCGTGCCTTCTCCCATCTTCATGCACTCTGTAGGTCTCTCCTCCTCTTCCCCTGAGCTCTAATGGCCC
>NW_007841860.1:0-707 GCF_000696425.1 Galeopterus variegatus
GAAACTGATGGACAAAGCTTTTGCATCACAGCTCCAAGTGCACATACTCCAGATTACTCAATGCGATACGCATGAAGAGAAAGAGCATTGATCCATGAGGCTCTGTGAAGGGCTGAACAATAGAAAGAATGTTCAACAAATTGGGATTACGGCTATCAAAAGAAGATAAATGCCTCTCTACATCCAATTTTAATTAATAATAGAACATCTGATCTACAATATCTCAATCTCTCTTTTGTTAAAAATTTTTGTAATAATAGAGGTAAGTTTCAAGAGTGGGCATGTGTATCTGTGAGACAGTCATGTATGCCCAAATGTAAAAAATGGTTTCACTACTATCCCACTAAATTGTAAAGACATAGCTAACTCTTCACAGAAGATCATTTTGTGCATATCAGCATTGACTTTGACTAAAGCTCTGCTAGTTTCTTCCAAATGCTAGTGTGTTAGCATAATTTCAAATGTTCAAAGAACATGGCACAACTATTCTTTATCCCATGTGTAAATTCAATAAATAAGTCTGCCTTTTATTCCCTGAGATAATTCTCTCTCTGAATTTCCAGATGGATAACAAGAGCCGACATATGTTAACCCAAAGCAAGTGTGCTAACCCTCTCCCCTTCTGGCACTATTCTCTCTCTCCCCCTCTCCCCCATTTCTGTCTGTCTCTCCTTTCGCGCTCTCTCTCTCTCTCTCTCTCTCTCTCT
>NW_007841861.1:0-707 GCF_000696425.1 Galeopterus variegatus
AAGCTACCAGTCCATACCCTTTATAACCCAGTAATCCAATACCCACTAATATTCTAAAAAAGGTACATTTTTTCAAATTCTTAGGCATTTTTGCTTGGTCTGTATTCTAAATCCCCTTCAAGCAGTACTTTTGTTCAAAATCTTTAACTTCTAGGCACCTTTTCAGCTGAGGTACTTCTAAATTAAAAAAAAAATGTATCCAACTTTTAATATATAAAAGAACAATAAATGCATGATATTTTCTGGGTCTCCAGACTTACTTAACACTGTAGTCCATCAAGAACTGAACTTACTGCTTTACATTTAGAAGTGCTTTAACTGAAAATGTCTGAAGATTGTAGAAAGACATATTGTGAATATCATTATAAAATGTAGATAATGTGATGTTTTTAAACAAGTTTTCTCTACTTTCTCTGTCTTTTGGATACCCTGTATATGATAATAATTATATTTTAAAACCAACTATAGTGATATTGATAAACAGCAATAGTCAAGATATTGATAGAAGCTTGACTCTACTATTACCATTGACTATGAGAGTTATCCAATGTTCTAATTTTATTCTAGAAATATTTAGAAACTCCAGCAAGAACATAACATTATTATTCTCTAACTACACATTTAGATTTTAAAACATTTATTCGAATTTTTTTATGAAAAAACTAACAGTTTATTTGGGAAAATGTAATTTTATACAATCACATATT
>NW_007841862.1:0-707 GCF_000696425.1 Galeopterus variegatus
GGCAATGCAGAGTTAATCCCCTCAGCCAGAGATGGAAAAGCTCCTGTCTCTGGGGATGGGGATGGGGAGTTCATTTCTGGCAAACAAAACTCAATGCAATTTACAGGTTCCATGTCCCCAGCTTCATCAGTGTCTTCCCACATGTCCCCATTCCAAGTTGCAGGATCCCATTCTTTCCCAACCAGTGCCCTCACTTTAACAGTTAGATACAATGTGAGGCTGATAATTCAACTGCCGCTGTAGTTCAGCCAATCTTATGATGAGGACTGTGTTTGATTTTCAGCGGTTTCAGCCCTGTTGGTACTGGAGAGAAGATTCTGGCCTAGAGCACTCTTAGAAACTTTTAGGTCATCTATGTGGCACTTGAGCTGAGGATTCACATCCCTGAGCTCTTGCTTTGGTTTCTTCACTTTGTCCAGTGATGCAAGGAGCAACCAGCCAACATCATTATAGTCCTTGGGTTTCCACAAATATTGAAAAGTATTATGTATAGAGTCACTGAATCCCTTGCCTTTTACAAGCTGTGAATCAGAAGTATCAAATAAATTTATTTTGCATATCTTTTTAAACAGTTCATGCTGAGGATTATCAGTGTTCTCCATATTATTAAAAGTTGAGCTGTTAGCATTTTCAGGTCTAAAGCCCGGAAACCAATTGAGGAAATTCATCTTTAAGATTCTGTTTCTCTAGAACCACTCCTGGTACCA
>NW_007841863.1:0-230 GCF_000696425.1 Galeopterus variegatus
TATCATCATTAACATTATTAAATTATCATTTAGTAACTTCATTTTGGGGCATTGTGCTGAGGATATAACAACATATAAAAACAGACCATCCAGGAAAAAGATTTTTAAGCTACTCAGACATACAAAACATAAATATAAAAATAAAATAATAGAACATATTATTTGTTAGTTATCTAATAAGCAAGCAATAGAGAAGATAACCTTCAGGAAGTCAGAGGAGGAAACAAATT
>NW_007841863.1:5409-6116 GCF_000696425.1 Galeopterus variegatus
TTGAATCAACAAACACTTGTAAAAGCATAGTGTTTAAATAATTGAGATATATTGATTCCAGAAGGGAAAATAATGATGAATGTTAGAAATTTCATTGAGATGGGAGAATTTATTGAATCAAGTTCATAGGTGGTTAGATACTGATCAAAGAAAATTTTTTTAATTCTAAGACGGGAATATGATTTCCGTGAAGACTCAGTGTTTCAGTGAATTAGTAAATTTCGAGAAATCTTTAAGACTCTTTCTGTTTCTTCCTCATGTAAAACTTCTTACCATATGATTTTTGTTGTTAATTTAGCTTTTTTGTGTGTATAGGTTATGTCTCCAATAAGACTATAAATTCCTTGGAGATTTGGATTTACATTTCTTCCTATTGTACTACGCTTACATATAGAAATGACTGAACTTTTTTTTTTATCTGAATGAGTTGCATAATTTAAGTTATATAACATGTATAGTTTAGATTCATTACTTTTGGCTTTTATCAGGTATTTGGATTAATAGCATTATATGGATATTAATGTCATCTAATCAATCTCTTACTTAATGGTAGGTTCACTCTAATACATTCCTAATATATCTTTTTCACCTTTGGCTTAAACACTTTTACAAGCATTAGAAACAAACAGACTAAACCAAAACCAAATATCATCATTAACATTATTAAATTATCATTTAGTAACTTCATTTTGGGGCATTGTGCTGAG
>NW_007841864.1:0-707 GCF_000696425.1 Galeopterus variegatus
GCCTTCCCTTCCTTTCTGTCTTCAATTTCTTGCCACATTGGTTTCTGCCTCAACATACTAATGAACGGCTCAGTCTGACAGCCCTCTTCTGTTGGTTTCTGCCCCAACACACTAACGAACGGGTCAGTCTGACAGCCCTCTTCTCCTGTTGGTTTCTGCCCCAACACACTAACGAACGGGTCAGTCTGACAGCCCTCTTCTCCTGTTGGTTTCTGCCCCAACATACTAACGAACAGCTCAGTCTAACAGCCCTCTTCTCCTGCTTACTGCTTATTCTTTCTGTGATCTCTGATGCAGGTGATTCCTTTCTTTTTGCCTCTAGCATAGATCCTGGAACTCCCTTGGTTTGTCCTGCTTCACTGACGTGCTCCATCTTGGCTTTTTTTCACAGACTCTTCTTCATTTGTTCTCGCATTGCTAACAACTCCAGGTTTGGGGGCTGCTAGATTTTCTTCATCTTCCTATTTAAATTTTTTTTTTCTTGGTGATTTGGTGGTATTGTTGTTGTTCTCATGATTTCAGCTATTATCTCTTGAGGTATTTGCTTCCACTGTTGTATCTACTGTGGACTTTCCTCTTGAGGTCCACATGAGTTTTTGCTAACTTACTATTGGACTTGTCCCTGTGGGTGTCATGTGTGTACATCAGACTCGGCAGGTTCGATAGAACACCTTACTCTTCATTCCCACTCTGCCACCTTTCTCTGG
>NW_007841865.1:0-707 GCF_000696425.1 Galeopterus variegatus
GTAGAGGAAATAGCAGTCAGAAGGTGTGCAAGAGGGATATCACATTCTTCTCTCACCCTGGCAGTCAACAGCAACGTTGCAGCTTGCTAGGAAGGGAGAAGCATATACTGACCAATATGCATTATACACACTCACACACACACACACACAGAGTATTTCAAAAAGTTTGTGGAAAGATTTGTATTATGTTTTAATTCTATTTTTCCACAATCTTTTTGACATACCATCTTATATATAAATTTGGGATGGAAATGCCTTTCTAAGGATAAGCTAAAGCAGATATAATAAAGAAAAGCCTAATAGAGTTGACAATCTCAGATCTTAAGATGTTTGTGAGTAAAATAAATCCAAATCCCATGAAAGAGGCATGATAAAATGGGTAGAGGACATAACATCTGTAATGAAAACAAATTATGTTAGAAGGATAGGGAAAAATCATGAACAGACAATTAAGGAAAAAATAAAAATAGTAAACGGGGAGGGGGGAACCCACCAAAGTTAAATACATTCAGATTAAAACAAAGTAACATAAGAGTTTTTGGCCTTTTCAATTGGACAAAAATATTGGCTGAAGCAAGAGTAAAATGGATTGAAGTTAGGTAAAACTACATTTTTTTGAATGCTATGTATTAACATACTACTAAGAAAATTTATGAGGGTTTTTTTCTTCAGCCTTCACCATAACCTTCTGGGAAAGGTAGTATAGC
>NW_007841866.1:0-707 GCF_000696425.1 Galeopterus variegatus
TTTATTATTAGGAATTCAAAATCAGATGAATTTTGATAGCTTTTGATACCTAACATTTATTTATTTTTTCTTTTTGTATTTTTTACTGACCGGTAATGGGATCGCAACCCTCGGTGTTGCTCCCGCACCACGCTCAGCCAGTGAGCGGGAACCGGTCTCCACATGGGATCCGAACCCTCGGCGGGAGCGCCGCCGTGCTCCCAAGTGGCACATTCTCCAGTGCGCCACCGGGCCGGCCCCCTAACATTTATTCTAACATTTATTTTTAAATGGCTTTGAATTGTTAGGTTTATAAAATAAGGTTTCTGTGTTTTGAAAAGGATGCCAAGATCTAAGAATTTAGTGTATGATCCTAAATCATTGAAATAGGAATAAAATTAAAGAATGGATTCCTAACGCTATAGAATCTAGTCAGCAATTTAGTCTGCCTAACACACTTCAATGAGCTTAAATGGACACTTCTACAGAAGGGTTTTTGATGGTGTTTTATGGTTTTTCCTATGAATGAAAGTTTCTTGATTATGACAGTTGATATTAGTAAACATTGAGTTAATGAATTTAATATCATGTCTTTGTAAAAGTAGAAGCTTTCTTATATCTCAGGATTAAGTACTTTTATTAGATTGTGTTATAAAATTTTATATAAAAATCTATAATTATAATAAATGCCAATTGAGTCATATATTTCTCAGTCTTTTACCAATAAA
>NW_007841867.1:0-707 GCF_000696425.1 Galeopterus variegatus
AGAGTATAAAGAAAAATAATGGATGAAATCTTTCTATTTAGAAGTATTTTTAGATCCAGGTATTATATATGATAAAAGTGATATTTTACATCAGTGGATAAAGCATAGAGGGTATTATTATTCAATGGCAACCATAATTTAGAAAACAAACAAAAACACATGGGATTTCCTGTAAAAGGCTCCACAGTGGTAGTATTTCAGTACAACATGCATTAAGGTTGGAGACTATCTTACTGGATGGGTTGCTGGGTCCCCAGTAGTGAAGGTTTCATTCCATGAATCAAGAAGGTGGTAGAAAATTTACCTCTCTAACTAAAACTTCCTGTGATTCAATTTTATTCCTTGAGAATCGTGCAGATATTCAGATATTTGGCTTTATTACATAAGAAACATTAAGTGGATATAACTCAGTCCTAATTAGCAGCTAAGGAACCTTCAGCTCTGAAATAGGCTTCCTAGCCAGTCAGCTTTATGTCTCCTTGTCTGTGTGCAATACAGCAATAATACCAAAACATCAAAAGACAAGGGGTTGAAAGAAAATAACAAGATTTTTTGGTAAGCACTAACCAGAGTATTGCTATTTAAGTAAATAAATTAAAGGGATCTCAGAAAGAAAATAAGACAAATAAAAGAAATTCTGGAAAATGCCTGCTTTCTAAAATAGACAGCTCGTTGTTGTTGGTATTCATCTAAAAGTTATTAGACTT
>NW_007841868.1:0-707 GCF_000696425.1 Galeopterus variegatus
ACGTGGGAGGTAAAAACCACAGGTGCAGAGTGGCTGATATCAAAACTGAAATATTACTCTCGGCTCGAATTTTCTATTTTATCCTCTTTACAGTAGGGACACTAAACAATGCCGTGACGCTGCCTTTGCTGAACTTGAATTTTTAATGCAGTGTGGCCTGTCAAAGGGACTGGAAGGTAACAGCTGGAAACCGATACATGTCTGGGCAATTGTCATCTTTTGAAAAACAGTGCTAGCCATAGAACATCAAAATGGTCTAAATTCTGTCTTCAGCGTGACGACCCTACCCTGGAGTGGGGAAATAGAAAACTCCAACTGACTTTGTGGATTAATGGAAATTTATAATCATACGACATCAGTCCCAGGAAGAATAAGCCTGTTTTATGGAGGGCAGGATGGAAACCCAGCTGAGCCGGTGGAGGTGGCCTCTGCTGTCACCTCTGGGGAGGTGACACGGTGGGGAAGAGGGGTGCTGGTTTATGGATACAAAACACAAATCCCCCTTTAGGGATTCCATCTCTGGTATTTCCCGACACAGATTTGGGGCTGGATTGGGAAAATAGAGCAGGGCACGGTGCATTTTTTGACCTTTCTGAATCTTCTTAGGAATCAAATGTTTACCCTGGTGTCCAACAGTCATTTCTCATGTCTCCTCTTCTTAAATAGTTCCTATTTTCCGAAATGTTTTCCGAGTAGGTCTATACTTC
>NW_007841869.1:0-707 GCF_000696425.1 Galeopterus variegatus
TATTTTTTTTAAACAGGGATCGAACCCTGAACTGTGGTGTTAACAGCACCAGCTCGAACCAGCTGAACTAACAGGCCAGCCCTATATTCCACCATTCTTGCTGTGTGACCTGTGTGAGTGAATTGACCTCTCTGGGCCTCAATTCCCCCATCTGTAAAATGGGTGTAGGAACAGTGCTTACTCTTTAAGGTTGCTCTGAGAACTGGGTGGGGACAGGGTGAACTTATTTGGGGAACAAAATTTAAGGGGGCACCGAAAAACGTCAGTCATTAAGATAATGAATATTCTAATGCAATATTTTTTTAAGTCAAAATTAATGCCCCCGAATCCATGATAAACAGTGTCAGCATTTTATTTATTTATTTATTGGTGTGTGTGTGTCAACATTTTAAATAAAGATAGCATCAGCATTACCGACACGTCCTCTTGGCTCGGTGTGACATGATTACTGATTCTATTTTAAACCTAGAACAGGGGCTGGCCCGTTAGCTCAACTGGTTAGAGCACAATGTTGATAACACCAAGAGTCCAGGTTTCTGATCCCTTTACCGGCCAGAGCCTGTTACTGAGGTTGCTGTGATTGCTGGGAACGAGTTCCACGTGCCAAAGACAATTACGGAGGCGCCATACACACAACTGTGCGCGTCACTGGGTGTTCTTCCTGTTGTTATTAGTGGGAACCTGCGTTCTTTCTAGTCGCTCATATG
>NW_007841870.1:0-707 GCF_000696425.1 Galeopterus variegatus
TTCCTTTGTCCAATTTTTTTATTTGGACTCTGATGTTTTTATTTCTCAGTTGGTGTCTGTTAGTCATGTAATAAACATCTTAACATTTAGTCTCTCAATTTGTAAAAACCATTTTTACCACTTCATTGCTTGACATTTTTAGAAGTATTTAATATTTATGATTAAAGCACTAAAAAAATTTTGTGATTTTCCTTTATTTCTTCTACTATCAGGCTGTTATCCACACTTCTATTTTCTAAATAATCAGTTCTAATTTTTTCCATATTTTCTATGATTGGATTTGTCAGTATTTTATTCCTTTGCCTATTTAGATTCAGCCAAGTGGATAAAAATGTCTACTGTACTGTCTATTGTGGTAAATAAAGATACTTACTCTCTGCCATCTTTACTGATCTTAATAATATATTAATTAATTATTAATTATTAATAAATTATAAAAGAAAGACACAAAAATGTTATTTGCAGCTCATATGACTATATTCCTAGAAAGTCCAGTCTAGATAGAGGAACAAACATGTAAACTTATCATACGCAGAGTTTTGTGCCAGATCCTCAATTAGGCACAGAAGGGGGAAGGTTTCTTTAAAATAGTAGCAGCACAGCCAGGATTAGCTTTTAATGCTTAATTTTGCTCTTAGCCCAGTTTCTTTATTCTTTTGATAACATATTCAGAATTTGTTGAAAGTTTTGTATTATCTTTCAATTCC
>NW_007841871.1:0-707 GCF_000696425.1 Galeopterus variegatus
ACCACTCTGAAATTCAGTGGCTTAAAACAATAATCACTTGTCACTCTTGAATGTGCGGGTCGCCTGCACAGTGCTGATTTGACTGGACTCACTGATGATTTTCAGTCAGCTGATGTGTTTCCTGGGCTTGGTGGGTTTGTAATGGCCTTGTGTGACACAGCCAGGACAATTCGACTGCCAATACATGTCTCTCATTCAATAGCATACTTCTCAGGCTTCTTCACATAGTGATAGTTACATTGTCCCCAAGTGCAGAGCAAGTCTCCATATGCAAAAGCTATGCAAGTCTCCATTTACATCTTGTGTGTACTTGTTCCATTGGCCAACCCCAGACTCGATATGGGAAGGGAGATGGAGAGGTATGAATAAAAGAAGCATGACATAACTGGATAATCCTACAATAATCTACCACAATAGTATGGTTAATATACATTAACAGAATCCAAATAAATAAATGCCATGAAGTAAATGCCTTACAACCAATCCTTCCTTAGAATCTCTGAAGGATGTCTCCTTGTTGCTTAGAAAATCAAGAAAAGGCTAAATTACCTTCTTATATTCATGACACCCGAGTTAAAACCTTAATGCCGCTGTTTATTTCACCTTTATGCTGTGGAACTCAAGGGATGATATGGCCCAAAGGCTCGAATACAATACAAATGCAAGTGAAAATCTTGTCTTTCCCATTATCTTAACACCTATTTACA
>NW_007841872.1:0-224 GCF_000696425.1 Galeopterus variegatus
TTAGAAAAAGGTATGCCATGCAAAAAGTAAGCTAAACAAGGCTAGAGTAACAATATTAATATCAGAAAGAATAGACATTAAGAAAAAAATCTACTACAGTATTACCAGGGACAAAGAGGACAATTTCATGATGATAAAAGGGTTAATTCATCAGAAGATATAGCAAAAAATGACAGGATTAGGGGCCGGCCCGGTGGCGCACTGCTACAGTGCACCGCTTGGGA
>NW_007841872.1:5439-6146 GCF_000696425.1 Galeopterus variegatus
ATAGTAGGTACTAAATAAAGAGAAGAAAAAATTAAGCAAATTCCAAAAAGCTGTCAATGTAAGATAGGCTATAAACTCAGGAATTCTAATAAATTCAATTTCATGGAATTTCACCATAAGAAGAAAAGATATATGGTGCATTTATAGCTGTATATGCTGTATTATCAAATATATTCCTGGTAGGAGAGAACTTTTGTTTGACCAAGTGTACAAAGAGAATTAATTGCTGGCATATCTGTGTCACAGAAAATGCTGAAGTACATTCTGTAGACTAAAAGAAAATTATGTGTATAGAACCCCAGATATTCAGAAGAGAATGAAGATCAACCAAAATGGTAAATATGTGGTTAAATACAAGATGCTATTTTTTTCTCTTAATTTCTTTAAAATATATATTTAATATAAAAATTATAATGTATTATGGGGTTGATGATATATGAATGCAATATTTAAGATAACTATAACATAGAGGACTGAGAAGGTTAATAAACCTTATAGGCTCATGTATATAAAATGATATAATAACCTCTAGAATGGCCACTGAAATAATAATGAATAGGGGTATGACTAAGAAGCCTATATATAAATTAAAATGGAATCTAAATATTATCCAAGTAATAAAAAAACAAATAAGGCAAGAAAAGAGGAATGAAAAAATAAAAAAGAGAGGACAAATAGAAAACAAGTCATAAAATAGTAGATCCATC
>NW_007841873.1:0-707 GCF_000696425.1 Galeopterus variegatus
AAAAAAAAGGAAAAAAAAAAGAATAACATTTGTTTCTCAATGGTGAGAGGCATATCATTTGCAGTCTTTCAGTCTTTCATTTTCTGGCTTAATGACAGATAGATTGAACCATAGGTCAGATATCCAAATTTCATATTCTTTTTCTTTTTGGCAGCTGGCCAGTACAGAGATCATGGTGTTATCAGCATCATGCTGTAACCAAGGAGCTAACTGGCCAGCCCCTCCAATATGATTCTTTAGATAACTATTTCTTTTTAAAAATAATTTGGGGGCAGGCCTGTGGCTCACTTGGGAGAGTACGGTGCTGATAACACCAAGGCCATGGGTTCGGATCCCATATAGGGATGGCCGGTTAGCTCACTGAGTGAGCGTGGTGCTGACAACACCAAGTCAAGGGTTAAGACCCCCTTATCAGTCATCTTTAAAAAAAATAATAATAATAATAATTTGTTCATTTCTATGTAATCAGAGTTTAACATTTTAGATTTTTTATATCCTATAAATTAGAGCCTCATGAGAGAGCATTAAAGATGTCACTTAAATATTTATGATCTTTACTACATTTTTAAAAAATTTGGTAAACCATTGCTTATTTTTTCTAGCCTTATTAAGATAAAATTGACAAATAAAATGATATATATTTATGGGGTAAAATTTGATGCTTTGATATATGTCCACATTATGGAATTTTTATTTTTTTATTTTAT
>NW_007841874.1:0-707 GCF_000696425.1 Galeopterus variegatus
GGCCACATTTATTGTGCATTTACTATGCACAAGGCTCAGCTCTAAATCCTTTACGTGTAGCCCTCGGGACAACCCTGACATAGGTAGGGCTGTTGTCCTCATATGGTTGAGGAAACTGAGGCACAGAGAGGGGAAGTGTCTTACCCAAATCACACAGCAGAGCTGAGATGAGCCCAAGTAGTCTGGCTCCAGATCTCATGCTGTTGAGGGTGACTTTTGTTTCCAATAGTGTGGCCTTGAATCTCAAGTGTCAAATAGGATGGTTCTACCCCCAACCCACCCTAAGAAGGGATAGTGTGGCCTGTGATGGGAATGAACGAGGAACCTGGAGGTGATATGGTGGGGATGAGGCCTCCCCCCAATACTCCTGTGAGGGTGCCTGGTGGACAGTGTGTGCTCAGCCAGTATTGGTTGTCCACAGTGCCTGGGCAGCACCAGGGGGCCCAGAAGGGAAGAGGGAGGGGGCTCTCTGAAGGTAGGGGATGGAGGTCACAGGGAAACCTGACAGAGGCAAACAACTGACAGAGGTGGGACGTTGGCAAGAGCACGAAGGGAACTTAGAATCCCGGAGAGGCTGCCAGGGTGGAAGCTGCAGGCCTCTTCCCCTGTGTTCTGGGCTGTCCTTGGCCTTTCTTGGGAGACACCTACAGCACAGACGAATGGTTCTGTCTCTACGGGTTTTCCTCCTTCACTCAGAGCCTCAGTCT
>NW_007841875.1:0-707 GCF_000696425.1 Galeopterus variegatus
TCATGTCACATTTATTATATTTAAAGGATCTTTCCTCTATTTGAGTTTTTTTGGTTACTTTAAATAATTAGGGCTAAAAGGCATAATATAGTAATAAAAAAGTACCATGACTGTATATTAAAATCAACATTAAAATATTTAATATAGATTTTTAAAAAGGGAATAGGCACTTCATTATTTTATCCCTTTTGAACATGTTGCTGTTCTTTGTGGGGAATGATTGTAATTTTCATAAAAATTACTTCTTTAATCTAATACAAAGTTCTCTTTCTTAGGATCTTTCAATGCACTTCTTAGAGAACTGGTAGCAGAATTCACTTTGACTGACAACTCAGCCAACACAACTACTTCCCTCCTCAGATCCCTCTGCCACTATGATGATAGTGTTCTTCTTGGTTCCTGGCTTCAAGAAACAGATCATAAGTCAATTGAAGACCAGGTAGTAAACCATACAGGAAAATGAAATCCTAGTTTAATCTAAAACAGTGATCCTATTACACATTGTCATTTAAGAGGAAAATATTCTAGACTAAGGTTAAATTTTCGTTTAGCTTTTTTAGACACTGAAAGATGGCATCCTAGTGGTGGATGAATAGCAAAAAAAGGTAAACAGACATAGTTAGAGTTTGGCAGATGGTCTTTATTCAGTAGTCTTTACATTTAGATACCCGTGGTGGCTGTGGCAAAGATCAGTTTTAACTGGCTTT
>NW_007841876.1:0-707 GCF_000696425.1 Galeopterus variegatus
TGCAAATCAAAACCACTTTGAGATACCATCTCACTCCAGTTAGGATGTCTAATATTCAAAAAACTGAGAATGATAAATGCTGGCAAGGTTGTGGAGAATAAAGAGCCCTCATATACTGTTGGTGGGACTGCAAAATGGCACAGCCTTTATAAAAAGTATTATGGAGGTTCCTCAAACAATCACAGATAGATCTACCCCAGCTATCCCACTGCTGGGAATATACCCAGAGGAATGGAAATTTCCATCATGTCGAAAATAATGCAGATCTTTTAAACATATGAATTTATTCTTCCAAAGCCGTTTTATCTATTAGTCAATATACCCTATTGGTGAATGACTAAGGATAAAATCAGCAACCTAAACAGTTACTTTTCTAGTCTGTTACACTTCAATCAGGGGCTAGCAGATATAATTCCAGTTTTCCACGGAAGGAATATAATTAAGTATAGTGGAATGTCAATGTAAGATCTATATGCCTCTACCTCACACACTTGTGTTATGCTCTTTCAGATGATTTTGATTTCTCTATACTCAACAGCTTTTATTCTCTTTGGGTTTAATTATAATTATAAACCTGAATCTGTCAGAACAGAATGGTTCATAATGGTTTGACCATGCTGAATCACTTACACTGTCTAATTTACCGTCATGTAACATGACCACTTGTTTTGTAAAATAGATCAAAATTTAATTTCTTTGAATTATCT
>NW_007841877.1:0-707 GCF_000696425.1 Galeopterus variegatus
GAGCCAATATTTTAATCTCCAGGTTTCAATAGAATGTATTTTGGAATTAGTCCTTTTATATCAGTGGATTTATGTCTTGAATTTATGTGAACACAGTGAAAGTTCTGGACATGCTTTTCAGGAACATGCAATACACACCTAATTTGGCTCTCTGTTTTCACAGGATCTCTCAAGTCCAGCCAAAAGACTCAAGTTAAGATAGCCTTTGGGGGATTATTGCCGTGGGTGGTGCCCTGTTTCCACATGAAGGAGGGTGTGGCTCTGCTCTACTGATGCCAGAGACTCAAATTCTCAAATGCAGACGCTCAAATTAGATGGGCTTCTTTCTCATTTTTTTGAAAATGAAAATAGCTTTATCAACTTTTTTGATTATAAAAATTTTTTTTCCAAAGTTAATGGGTAAGCAAGTGCCTTTCTATGATGTTTTCATTGGTTCTTATCAAAATGTGAAGACTAAATGTTGTGAAATATATTAAACTAATTTCAGTCAATTTAAAAAACAATTCTTTTTTTCCCTGATGTTTGTCTTTGATTTTTAAATTTGTTTAAAATGATTCTTTCTTCTATGAAATCATGGTGATATTAAATAGTACTTCTTATAAATTTTCTTAAACCCTATGTAGTTCCCCCAAATTGTCTTGGACATTTTTCTTTTTTTTTTTTTTTTTTTCCTTTTTGTCTTTTTTCGTGACCAGCAACGGATCGCA
>NW_007841878.1:0-707 GCF_000696425.1 Galeopterus variegatus
TACTCTGAATGTAAGGAGCAAATGGGGAGAATAAATGTTCTGTAACCCAACCCTGCCTAACTGAGAAGCCCTGCATAAGTGGGTCTCTGGGGAAATGAAAGAAGAGGAAGAGTCAGGTTCAGGTGACATGGGGCACAGAGAAGGCAATACACAAGAACCACAGCAGCAGTCAGAGAGATCAGTAATCCCTTATGAACAGAAATCTGACATGCAAAGGAACTGCACATTTGAGAGTCCCTGAGAACATCCCAGGGAAAACTGGGCTGTTTTATTTGGATTTTAAAAAATAATAATAATAAAAGAGTGAATCAACTGATGAAAAGATAAACAAAATGTGGCATATAAATATATGTGTGTATAAATATATATAATTAATTGAGACACGTGGCCCATTCTATTTTTTATTGGGAGCCAATTTAGGGATTATAAAGAATCTATTTGAAGCTTCAGCCTCTCAACTGGGGAAGCGAAACAGAAATATTTTGAGCCACTTTTTGAAATGTCACTTGTTACGTAAGCATACTCAGGAAGGAGGCAACATAATATGTGTTGGCATAAGCATCTTTAACACGTCCATGCCAACATAATTATCTCACAAACAGTATGTCAGTTCTGTGAATCCTCACACAGTAGATAGAATGATGTCGGGGGTGGGGATGGGGAGGGTCAGAGATTTAAGTTTTTTATTGTGTCGATCTAACCTTCCA
>NW_007841879.1:0-707 GCF_000696425.1 Galeopterus variegatus
GGAAAGAAACACAACAGTGGTGTGTTGGACTTGCAGAGGGAGAAAACACACCTAGGGATACAAAGTGGAGTGGAGGTAACATGAAGGGGGAGAAAGATTGGGGATAATTGGGTGGGGGACACGGGGTACAATCGCAACTTGTGGTAATGGGCATGCTGCCAATGTGGATCTGGCCTTCACATCTAGGGCATGAGGGGGACAATCACCTTTGTATCTTATGAATATTCATAACCAACAAAAAAATTGCTTCTTTAGTGTGATTCTCTAACACTTTTTTTTAGCATGATTTTTAGCTAGAAAATAGGAAATTGGCAAGGAACAACAACCTCTTTAATCCCTTTGGAATAAATGGTTCCACCAACAAAGTTCTTTTCTACTTTTTCCACGGCCTGGGAGCTTACCTACTGCAACCATGTCAGTCTTTCCAGGCAGAAGAACCAGGAGAACGTGGGGCTGGGGAGCTGTGGGGCAGCAGGAGAAGGCTGCTCATTTCTACCATCCTCTGAAAAACCCTCCCGCTGGCCAGCCAGGCCCACGGTCCTTACCACAGCTTTTGAATTTCCACCAGGACAGGAAGCATTGGCCACATGATTGATAGCTGAAAAAATATTAATGGCATCAGCTTAAATGAAAGAGGGATTAAAAGCTGGAGTCAGTATCTCTGAGGACAGAGCTCACCCAAGGAAGCCCGTTAAACCAGCTGATGT
>NW_007841880.1:0-707 GCF_000696425.1 Galeopterus variegatus
ACACCTCAGGTCCCAAATAACACTGATAGTGTCCATATCTTGGTTTCTGAATATTATTCTCTACTAAAAGGATCCAGTAACCTTGGAGAAATGTCTATTTCTGGGATTAGGATCGGAAAATACAGGATGAGCCTGAACCAACTTGAAACTAAGAAAACACTGAAAGAATGATAGTGCCACGACAAAACAAAATAGACGCCAATTTGTAAGAGACACCAATTGGCCCAATTTTGAGCATCTGAATAATTAATGATAAGGAATTTTGATTGTCAAAATGATGATAACATGTTATAACTCATTGAAGAAAATATTAATCCATGAGTTCATACTGATATCTTAGTAAAGAATGGGATATTCATGAAATATTAAACAACTTCTCCACAAATTCTTATTATTTACAAAGGAGAGCAGTAACTGTGCAGCAGAGAATTCTGTTCTCTGTTGATTCAGGAGGTGCAGACCCTTCCTTAAACCAGGTTTATAGGGAAGATCATCAGTGATGGGGAAGGTTGAAATCATGCACAACCTACAGATGCAGTCAGAAGAACAGAGAACACGTCTAGGTTTTCCTTCTTGCTATGGGCTGAATTTTGTCTTCCCAATATTCATGTTAAATGTGCAACCACCATTACCTCAGAATGTGACCGTATTTGGAGATAGGCTGTTTAAAGAGGTAATTATGCTAAAGTAAGGTGATTTGTTTGGAG
>NW_007841881.1:0-707 GCF_000696425.1 Galeopterus variegatus
ACCCACACAACCCTCTTTCCCAAATATTTATATTCTAATTTATCTATTGTATTTATATTATATGTGATGCAATATTGAATTTAGTATCTTTTCTATTTTATTTGTAGTCATTTATACATTCTTACACTGAAAATAAACATTGCTTTATATGTTATCACTCTTTTTGTTGTAGGAACAAAATCAGTGATGAATAGAGGATACTAAGATGAGAAAACTCAGTCTGATTAAATCCCAGCACCAGGGGAACAGAGAAACACGTTTGTAATTTTCCATTTGGTGCAGATGTTAAGTTTCCCTTGTAGAGAAGTATTTCTAGTTCTACACTTTTGATGGTAATAAATGAAAGTCAATGTGCACAATTTATTTATTTTCGTAGCTCAAAGTATTTTTGAGAGAAGCCAATGGTCATATATATATATATATATATATATATGACCATTGTTATATATGACCATATATATATATGTTTATGTGTACATTACAGACTATTTGCTTTTAGAGACTGTGATTATAAATATTAAAAAAAGCAATGATGGAATATGAATTATAATGCCAAAAACCCTATTATAATTGTATTCATTGATGGCATTTATTGATGAAAATAAGGCAATTCTGTTAAAGTTTTTGCTTGTTTTTAACTTTTTTCTTCCTGGTTTGTTTGCTTGCTTACATTCTTCCTTCCTTTTTTTTTTTTTTTTTTTTTTTTT
>NW_007841882.1:0-707 GCF_000696425.1 Galeopterus variegatus
TTCCTTTGTCCAATTTTTTTATTTGGACTCTGATGTTTTTATTTCTCAGTTGGTGTCTGTTCGTCATGTAATAAACATCTTAACATTTAGTCTCTCAATTTGTAAAAAACATTTTTACCACTTCATTGCTTGACATTTTTAGAAGTATTTAATATTTATGATTAAAGCACTAAAAAATTTTTGTGATTTTCCTTTATTTCTTCTACTATCAGGCTGTTATCCACACTTCTATTTTCTAAATAATCAGTTCTAATTTTTTCCATATTTTCTATGATTGGATTTGTCAGTATTTTATTCTTTTGCCTATTTAGATTCAGCCAAGTGGATAAAAATGTCTACTGTACTGTCTAATGTGGTAAATAAAGATACTTACTCTCTGCCATCTTTACTGATCTTAATAATATATTAATTAATTATTAATTATTAATAAATTATAAAAGAAAGACACAAAAATGTTATTTGCAGCTCATATGACTATATTCCTAGAAAGTCCAGTCTAGATAGAGGAACAAACATGTAAACTTATCATACGCAGAGTTTTGTGCCAGATCCTCAATTAGGCACAGAAGGGGGAAGGTTTCTTTAAAATAGTAGCGGCACAGCCAGGATTAACTTTTAATGCTTAATTTTGCTCTTAGCCCAGTTGCTTTATTCTTTTGATAACATATTCAGAATTTGTTGAAAGTTTTGTATTATCTTTCAATTCC
>NW_007841883.1:0-707 GCF_000696425.1 Galeopterus variegatus
AGAGACTCAGCAAAAAGGAGAGAAAGAAAAAAGCGGTAGGGTAAAGGAGAGCCTGGGTTCTGCAAGCTCGCCCCCCACTCCTACTACAGCTGCATTCGCACCCACAGAGGGAAAGCACCTCTGATCTTATCCCGTAGATGATCTAAACTGCTAAGAGAAGCCCAGGAGCCGGGGACAGGGAAAAGAAATGGGAAAGCGGGGAAGGAGACAAAAAGCTCACCAGCTGAAGACATGCAAGTGCAGGTGACTGAAAGCTGCTTCTGTTGTCAAATGCCAGGCGACGGCAACACTGATTCTCCTCTCTTTATAAAGCAAAGCGAAGGCATGAGAAAGCCCAGTCCACCACACTAAACCAATGCCTCTCTTAAACTTAGGCAAAAGGAATGTGGCTTCTACTAAAGAGTCTATGTCAGAATCCACCTCTACTTGTCTCAGGCTGTTTTTTCCAGCAAGAATCCTATCCAGAATCTAAACATCCTTAAAAGCTTAGACAAATCCTACCTTGATCAGCCTTGCCCTCAAATGAGCTACAGTATTTTAATTTGTCCCTATTAAAAATTTTTATAGTATTTATACTCTGTCGTACATGGTTTGCTACTCAATTCTGTGCATCATTTACTGGGGCTTAACTGTGCCATATATTATAGAATACTCTCCATTCTATGCTATACACTTCTCAAAAATGTATCTGTAATACTTTTTTTTTT
>NW_007841884.1:0-707 GCF_000696425.1 Galeopterus variegatus
CCCACTTTCTACCTTTTCTGTTTCTTTAGTGCACGTTTGCAAAAGCATGAATACATATTTACATGAACCGGTAGCCAACAGTGCAATTTTGCTCTTCGCAAAATGCTCTTCACATACAGCACAAGATTTTAAAAAGTGTATAACGTAAGAGAATTGAGCTCAGACTGTAATGTTTTCCGGGTTGCACACTCACTCACGAGCAACGCCGCCTTTGGGAACAAATCCGAAAACAATCCAACTTTTAATAATGCCACCATGTCACCCTGTTCTTCAGCTACACCGCTCTCTCTGCTTGCCATTTTCCAAACAGCCATGTGCTTCCTTCCTCTGTAAAGTAACAACTTATGAACTACAGAGTGATCAACAGAAGCCACTTAACATGTCTGTCCTTAGTTGGTCCCCAATCCCGTAAGAAGCTGGTTATCAGTGGCCCATTTTAAAGATGAGAAAACTGAGGCAAAGAGAGGTTAACATGCTCACAGCCAGAAGCTTTTTAGCAGCGTTCTGATTTGAACACTCCTATCAGCCCCATAACACATGCTCATACTCCCAATGTCTTTCTACCTCCAGCTCAGTTACATCGGGAAATTCTTAGTATCCTTCAAACCCTGTTCCAGTACAGCATCTGTTCTAATAATACCCGCACCAGGACACTTTCCTCTATAGCCCCTGGCAAGAATGAGTCAGTCCTCTAGGCTCCCACCTCA
>NW_007841885.1:0-707 GCF_000696425.1 Galeopterus variegatus
TTACTGGTCATCTTTAAAAAAAAAAAAAAAAAAAAAATTTAAGGAAAGAGAAGATGATATCCTAATGAGAGAGAAAGAACACACACCCCATAATCCTAATCCTGGAGGTAGATTAGCATTTGCAGCCCAAGGCCAATAATGAGTTTATAACTAAGACTACCACATGGAAAGCCCTTAGCTTCCAATTCTCAATAAAATGCTTAGAAATCCCCCAAAAGAATATTAGTGGCCCAGTGTTGTCTTGATTAGAAAAAATGGCTTCTAAGATTCTCAAGGCCAGGTTAGGCCAGACTAGTCAGGACTTCATAGACTGGGCCCCCAGATGCCAATTGGTTAAAATGTCTGGGAACCATGGACAGGTGTTAAGAGTTGATAAAAACTTCATTTAAAATCAGTGTAAATGAATGTTATTCAAGCATTTTATAGTCCATATCTTCACATTGTTATTGTTGCAGTCAGAGTGAGATTTATTGGACACTCAGTACCTGACAGATAGATTACCTAATATTTGAATATATTAAAAGGAAGTCAGGAGCCTAATATAAATTATAAATGTTTAGGATTTTATAGTTGAAGCTCACAACTTAATGAAAAATGTAGTGTTGCTGTTTATTTTTAGGTTTACAAGAAGTTAGGTCAAACACACCTTGCCCTGATGAATTTCTCTTGGGCTATGGATTTAGATCCTAAAGGAGCCAATAACCAGA
>NW_007841886.1:0-707 GCF_000696425.1 Galeopterus variegatus
CATGTACTTTGGGATTAGAAATTGAAGAAAAGACGTCCGAGAATAGTTAGCCCTTAAAACAGTAAGAATTAGATCTTGGGCAATGTCCTTACAGTAACTGCAGAAATGTCCCCAGGGGCACTTTACAGTAATTGTGGGACCTCTTGGGGAAATGTCCCCAGCAGGCATCTCCCTCCTGACCATCTACCTAGGGTAAGATAGGCTACTCAGCTTCAGAAGCAGGAAGAATTGCTGTTGCTATCATCTTCAAGATTTTGAGAAAAGCTCAAACTAGTTTGCAAGATTCTTCAAATCTTTATTCTGTGGAAGTTATTCCTTGAATCCATGGAATAAATGTGTTTGTCCTTTGTTTTAGAGGAAGCTGTAATCTCTAGGGAGACAAGTTGGGAGTGCATGGAATTGAGTCTGAAATCGCATGTGACGTACAATGGAAGGGTGTCTCTATACAGAGAAAACATTTTGTTAATATCCAGAGTGTCTTCGTGGGCTGGGTGGGTTTGCAATGCTAACATTGATAACAGTTTGCTTTTTCACTGATGTTTTTCATAGGAATTTTATTTCCTTATGTATCTAGTCAGTTGTGGATATCACTTTTGCCCTAAAATGCTGGTTTCTTTTGACTCGTTAATTTGAAATAGCTTATGAATGTAGCTGGGACTCTGGACCATCATCGTGTTGGTTTTTTTTTTTTTTTTAATCTCAGCAAA
>NW_007841887.1:0-707 GCF_000696425.1 Galeopterus variegatus
AATAGACGGCCGCCCCTCCAGTGGCAGTGGCAGCGGCTGAAGCAGCTGCGAAGAGGTACCGGCGCGGAGGTCTCGGCGGAGCCCAGGCACTTCACAGACGCTGCTCCAGCTCCGTGTTGGGCCTCCAACTCAGAAAACCCTTTTAGGGCCGGCCCAGTGGCACACTGGAGAGTGCGCCACTTGGGAGCGCAGCCGCGCTCCCACCGAGGGTTCGGATCCCATGTGGAGACCGGTTCCCGCTCACTGGCTGAGCGCGGTGCAGGCGCAACACCGAGGGTTTCGATCCTGTTTCCGGTCAGTAAAAAAGACCAAAAAAAGGAAAAAAAGAAAACCCTTTTAAAGACTCTTGGCACAGGTGGTGAAACCTCTCCTGTTTTCTTTTCCTTCCTTGGGCACCCGGCAGACTGCACGCCCAGCTCCATTTTTATGACCGACAGGAGACCACCTGACTTAACACCAGGTTCATCAGATTAAGTGGCAGAGGAGATCTCTAAAGGCCAGGCCCCATCCAGGGGCTCCTACGACGGCGCGGACAGGTACCCTCGCCAGCGGGCTGGACACAGGCCTCCAGCGCAGCGACCCCATGCTGTGTCCCGCCACCGGTGCTCAGCCGCTAGCCAGGCAACCCACGCACAAAGGCCCGGCCGGGCTGATCCTATAATTTTCTTATCTTTGTTTTTCTATTTTCCAAATCTTTGACTTTTTGT
>NW_007841888.1:0-707 GCF_000696425.1 Galeopterus variegatus
AGCAGGAGAAACCAACAATGAGCCCCTAATATGGCACTATTCCTTGAGGAGACCAATGGACCAACTGGTGACAAGTCAATTATATTGGATATTGTCTATCCTGGAAGGGGGAAATATTTGTTGTAACTAAACAAGACACATATGCTGGATATAGATTTGCCTTACCTCCCTTCAGGGCCTCAGCCACCATTTATTTATATTAATAAATGTCTTCCCCACCAAAATGGGATTCCTCAAAACATTGCATCAGACCAATGGATTCACTTTTCAGGAAAAGAGTTGTGGAAGTGAGTCCAATAGCCTGCTCAATGTTTGATTGAGGTTCTATTGAGTTGAAGCAACAGCTCAGCCCAGAGGCAATACTCTCTGAAAATGGAGTGCTATCCTCCAATACACAATACACACTTTGAATTAAAGACTTTTGTACTATACCACATACTATGTACTATGTACATTTCTACGTCTCCAATGGGAAAAATGCAAGAGTCCAGGAAGCAGGGTTCCCTTATCTACCATCATTCTCAATGACCCAGCTGAGGGACTTGAGCACACCCTTCCCAGGGTGGCCCACTGATATACTCCAGAGTGCTCCCCACAGACTAATCAAATCTTTGTTGTGTCTGCTACACAGTTAGCTTCTCCATGTATTCAGTCCTATTTTCTCCCAACTCCTTCCACAGGTATTGATCCCTAATAAATACTCTGTA
>NW_007841889.1:0-707 GCF_000696425.1 Galeopterus variegatus
GGATGGATGGATGGATGGATGGATGGATGGATGGATGGATGGATGGATGGATGGACAAATAGATGAGTGAGTGGGTGAGTGGATGAATAGATAGATGGATGGGTGGGTGGGTGGGTGGGTGTGAGGATGGGTGGATGGGTAGCCCACATCACAAAGCATTCATTTGGGAATATGTCCTCATTTTTGTTTCCACTCACATGTATTGAACATTAACTTAATGTTAGGTAAACTTACAGGTACCACTTTAAGCCCTCAATAAAACAAGCAGGAAACAGTTAAACAGCAAAACCCAATTCTTTTCCCAGAAGTAGAACCTTAAACGGTAAGAAAAGACACAGTGAGGTAGCCCTCAAACCAGAAGGTGTTATCTTCCCAAGTTCTTAAAATCTGTTTCATAAAATAGAGAGAATCCAAAAGAAGTCACAAAGTACAAAAGTCTTCATTTAAAGTCTGGGTCTCAAGGAACCACAGACAAAAAGCTCAACGACTGTCTGCACTGAAACACTAGCTGCAATGGAAGAAAGCAGTGCCCCGACGTGGACTGGAGTGTATGATATACAGAACAGTGTCAGGGACAGTTTAAAAGCGAGGACGAGTTAAGAGGATTCACAACTAGTCAGGAGGGATGTTCCCGAAACCTCGCTTAGCCACAGGTCTCACCAACATCCTGGTGAGGAGAGATTGGCCTTAACCCCCCACAATCATAC
>NW_007841890.1:0-707 GCF_000696425.1 Galeopterus variegatus
GCCCCAATTTCAAATCCCTGCATATCATTCTTTATATTTTCATTGGGTGGCTTTTGTATTAGACAAATCTAACCTCGTGTTCATTCCACAAACACTGATTGAACATCTATTATGTGCGAGTCTTTGTCCTGAGTGCTGGAGATACGTCAGTGAACAAAACAGAGACCTCGACCCTCGTGGAGGTACAGTCTGGTGTCCGGAGAGATGTGAGGAGAAAGAACAGGTAGTAAATGATACGATGTCTTTGCGTGTGGTCAGTTCTGTGGAGAAATAGCACAGCGTAAGGGGTTCGAAACCCCCCAGTGCATACGTCTGTGCGCACGTGCGTGTGCACGTATGTGCACACACATGCATGTGTGTGTAGTTTTCAACAGGTTGGCCAGGACAGGCCTTGTTAAGAGGTTGGCGTATGATCAAAGGAGGTGAGGAAGGAAGCCACACGGCCATCTGAGGGAAGAACATTCCTTGCAAAGAGAAGAACCAGAGATGTCCCCTAAGGGAGAACGTACCTGGACAGTTCGAGCAATAGCCAGCAGGCCGGGGAGGCTGCGGCAGGACAGGTGTGTGTGAGAGTGGAGGGTATGAGCTCAGAGAGCTAAAAGAGGTCAGGTGACATAGGGCCCATGGTGGGGTGTCACCATTGCCAGGTTTTAAGCTATAGGTGACTTACTCTGACTTCTCTATTGAACAGTCGGTCTAGTGATGTT
>NW_007841891.1:0-707 GCF_000696425.1 Galeopterus variegatus
TCCAAACTCTGACTACTTGTTGTTGGCAACTCAGGGACCAAACAGATTTGGCTAACCGATACTCCTTACTATCTGAACGTACTGTCCCAACTCAGGAACTGATGTATTTGGATAGCAAAGGATAGCTGTGTGAAATTATGGAGATGCCAATTTTGTTGTGGTTGCTGTTTAACTGGTAAGATGCACCATTAAAAAACTGAGGCGACCACAGCTGCAGATGGCCACCCTGACTGGCCTGACCCTCAGTCACAGGCAGACTGGGCCTGCAAAAGCCAGAGGTTGTCTCCAACAGCCCCCAGGAGGGAAGTGCTCCTTCTGTGATCCCATGGAAACTGGAGTTGTACCTTCCTTGGAGATTAGGTTACAACATTAGTGGAGTAAGTGAAAATTTCATATAATCAAAGTTTCCCTTGAAAATCCCTCGAGAAAATATTACTTTGGAGGTTGAGGGTTTTTTTTCAGTTTGATAAAAGATCACTATTTCTTAGTTGAACCCTAATAAAGATATTGGATTGCACTTTGGGACCATGTGGAACCAGAAATTTATATATTTAAATATTAGAATCAAACTCAGTGCATTGACATACTTGATAAGAAGACAGGAAGGAGAGAGATGCCCTGAGGAAGAGCCAATTCCAGGCTCCCCTTCTCTTGCTTCCCCTGTCCTGTACTTGTTGAGTGTGATGCTGGTTGTGCAACTCTGAATA
>NW_007841892.1:0-707 GCF_000696425.1 Galeopterus variegatus
AGCGCAGAGGGGATCGGGCCTGCGACACTCATCATCCCGCTCAGCCCCACAAGAGGTTACCCCTGGCTGGTCCAGGGTCCCTTCCCGCCCCGTGTTGTTGGTCCCTGGTGGTGAGGAACCAACAGAGCAGCAATTCTTGTACAGCAGGTGTGTGGTAAGGAACCCGATCAGGATGTGTTTATCTTGGAGAGTCTTACTTTTCTTATTTCTTAAAGAGTAGTTTTGCCAGACACAGTGTTACTACCTGATTGGTTTTTCTTTCTTTGTTTCTTTTTTCCCTGTTCTTAGAAGGATTTTGAATATATCATCCCACTCAATTCTGACATGCAATATCTATGCCAGAATACTTGCTGATGAACTTATAAAAACTTTCTTGTATGTGACGTGTTTTCTCTTGCTGTTTTCAAGATTCTCATTCACTTTGATTTTACTCAGTTTCATGATAATATGTCATAATGTAGTTCGTTTTGGCATTACCCTAGATGGAAATTTTTTTGCTTCTTGCATCTGTATTTCCGTTTCTATGTTGCTTTCATTTGAGAAGATATAGGGTGTTATTTCCTTAAATGAGGTCTTTGCTCATTTTTCTCTTATTCTTCTGTGATTTCCCTAACGTGTATACTGTTTTACTTAATAGTGCACTATGATTCTTTATTTTTCCTGATTCAGTCTATTTTTGAATCTATTTAATTTGAATCAGTTTAGTT
>NW_007841893.1:0-707 GCF_000696425.1 Galeopterus variegatus
TAAGGAACTTCCAAACTGTTCTCCAAAGTGTCTGTACTATTTCACATTCCCACCAACAGTGTATGAGAGTTCCAGTCCTCCACATCTTCAGCAACACTATTTGTTGTTTTCTTTTTCTTTTTAAAATTTCTTTAAAAATTTTTTTTTATTATTGAAACAGTATTGACTATGCATATTTGTGGGGTACAGAATTGACTATCAGTATTTGTGTACAATACATGGTGATCAAATCAGGATAGTTGGCATATTCATCATTACAAAATGTAAAATGTAGTTTTTTAGCAACACTATTTGTTGGAAACAGCAATTGAACTGCCTTTGCACCATTGTTGAAGATCAATTGACCATATATGGGCAGCTCTATTTATGGGTTCTCGATTCTGTCCCATTGATCACCACTACCACACTGTCTTGATTAGCTCTATAGTAAGTCTTGATATCAGGTAATAGAATCTTCCAGCTTTGTTCTTTTTAAAAATTGCTTGGCTATTCTAGTTCCTTTACCTTTCCATATAAATTTTAGAACCAGCTTGCCTATATCTATAAAAAAATCTGCAGTGGCAGAATTGATTACATTGATTTGATTATATTGAATCTATCGTTGGTTTGAGGAGGATTGACATCATAACAATATTGAATCTTCTGGTCTGTGAACACAGTATAGCTCTCAGTTCACTTAGGTCTACTTTGATTTCTTTCATCAGTAT
>NW_007841894.1:0-707 GCF_000696425.1 Galeopterus variegatus
GGTAACGGGATCGCAACCCTCGGTGTCGCACCCGCACCGTGCTCAACCAGTGAGCGGACGGGTCTCTATATGGGATCCGAACCCTCGGTGCGAGCGCCACCGCACTCTACTGTGTGCGCCATCGGGCCGGCCCCAAAATAAAACTTTAAAAAAAATTTTTTTTTAATTAAAAAAAAAAAAGAAATTCGCAGAAGGAATTGCAGGAAACTTAACAATGGTTACCTTTGGGGAGACAAATGGGAAGATGTGTCTACTTTTCATTTTGTTCTTTTCTTGAAATTAATGTACTTAACAAAACTTCATGTTTGATGTCAACAGGGTTGACTAGCACTAAGGTGATTGGGAATTTGGCATTTTTTTTCTTCTTTATACTTCTCTGTAGTTTAAAAAATGAATTTTTTTGGAAGAATTTTTTTAATGGGCTCTGGACTGAGGCCTAACATTAAATCTTGGTTTTGGGCCGGCCCGGTGGCGCACTGGGTAGTGCGCCGCTTGGGAAGCGCGGTGGCGCTCCCGCCCGAGGGTTCGGATCCCACATACGGACCGGCTCCCGCTCACTGGCTGAGCGAGGCGCGGGAGCAACGCCGAGGTTTGCAATCCCGTTGCCGGTCCCTGGTCCGGTACGGGGGCAACACTGAGGGTTGCGATCCGTTGCCGGACACGGAAAAAGACAAAAGACAAAAAAAAAAAAAAAAAAAAAAAATCTT
>NW_007841895.1:0-707 GCF_000696425.1 Galeopterus variegatus
TGTGTGTGGGGTGTTTCATACTTATCGAAGTTATTGGAATTGTTATACAAAAATGTTTAATTTCATAATTAAAATTCACTTTTTAAAAGCTAAAGTCTATGTCCAAACTGAACGAATGAATGAGGGAGTGAATGAATAAAAATATCAGTAAATAAATAAATTGAGGAGGATGGGCTCAATGCGTTTTCCTAAGCCTACTTCTACACTCTTACGTTCCCTGATGTCACAAAACAGTTCCAAACATTATGAAATGTAATCTTTGTCAAATTCTTTTTTTTTTTTTCCCTTTTTTTGTCTTTTTTACTGACTGGTGACGGGATCACAACCCTCGGTGTTGTGCCCGCACCGTGCTCAGCCAGTGAGCGGGAACCGGTCTCCACATGGGATCCGAACCCTCAGCGGGAGCGCCACCGCGCTCCCCAGCGGCGGACTATCCAGTGCGCCACTTTGACAAAGATTTTACTTAGAATCTTTGTCAAATTCTAAGTAAAGTGGAGAGGCTTCCAGTGACTCCATACTAAAGTATAAGTGACTAAAGTCACTTTTTCCCTCTAAAGATCTGCATTTATTCCCATAGTCTATAATTTTTAAACTCAATTGTACATTATCTCCCTATTAAATACTTTGAAATATTAACAAAATTCTAAAAAAAAATACTATTCCAATATGCAATGACATTTGAAAGGGATACTAAGTATTGCCGTAAA
>NW_007841896.1:0-707 GCF_000696425.1 Galeopterus variegatus
CATATATTTTGTCCTATATTTATTTAACCACTGTCTGTCCTATTGTTGAACCTGGCAGTTGCTTCCAATGTTTGAATATAAATGCGATTTGAAGTGCTCCCAATGCACCACCCGTCTGTCTCAGATATTTAATCCATGCTTTCAGGGAAGCACGTGACCACCCAGGCTTCTTCCAGCTCCCTGTGCTCCTGAACACCCTTGAGCACTGGCCTGTCACTTCTCTCCGCTCACCTCCTTCCATTTCCCCCTGGCTCACCAACCCCAGACACACATGCCCAATGCCCAGAATATGCCCCCTCTGCCATGTGGTTGGCTCCTCTTGTCAATCTGATCTCTCACTTCCGCAGGGTTCTGGTCCCTGAAGGCCACCCCACCTAAAGAAGTCTCAGTCACTCTCTATCATATCCTCCCATTTTAGGTTTTGCTATAAAACTTACCAGTATTTAATTTCTCCTTGCTAATTTTATTTATTTTTTTTACAATCTGCCTCCCACTCCAAAGTGGGTGAGCCCCAGGAGGGTGAAAACCTTGACCATCCTGTTCTTTGCATCCCAAATGTTCAGGATAGTGCCTGGCTCAGAGTGAGCTTTCCAGAAGCCTCGGTTGAATCGGTGAGGGAGGTTCTGAAGGGCATAGCTCTCCAATGGATAACTATAAAGACTGGTTTGAGTGGAGGCTAAAAATTATATGCAGAGTAATCTTCTGCA
>NW_007841897.1:0-707 GCF_000696425.1 Galeopterus variegatus
CTGTGCCCTGCTAGTCCCACCTACCTGAGCAAAAGCCCACGGGCTGGTCACAGGCCCCTGGATCTTGGAAGTCAGAACTTATCCTCTGATAAAGGGGTTCCCATGACCCCTGCCCAGGACCCACATCACAAAACAGAACTATGCCTTCACTATGTTTATGCTTCCCTCTCCTGCTGTGTGGGCTGGTCCCAAGGCCTGGGAGTTCCCACCTCCCCATAAGGCCTCCTTGTCTCATGGTCTCAGAAGTTCTACTTGGACCACCTGCTGGGCCCACTTGACACTCCCTGGGGTCAGGCCCTGATCATTGATTGGGCCCCAATCAACAAACCAGGCCTGCCCTAGCCTGAGAGACAAAAACAATACCAGTCCTTGTCTGTGAAGCTCAGTCATACCAACCTACACCATGCTCTTTGCATTTGTTTGCCTCATTGATACTGTCCTGCCCTCTGGGAAGGCTCACATTTGCTAAACTACTTGCGGTAGATTCAGCTCAAATGCTTCCTCTTTGGGAAGCCATCCTTGATACTAATGTGGATGGAGCTGGCACTTCCCCTCCCTTAAGACATCTCCTGAAATTGTACCTGCGTCTGCACAGCCCTCACACCGCATAGGGAATGTTGCTAAATTGAAAAACAAAACAGAACAAACACAAAAACCCAGCACCCATGTGAACTCTGCAGCCAGCAAAGGAAGACACAGCCACATGG